>NC_033638.1:2928857-3105509 GCF_001540865.1 Ananas comosus
ACCATCATCCTAACCATACATCCCATCAATCAACGGTTAAAAATTTATGAGTACTAGGGGGTCTATACTCATAAGAGTATAGTAGTCCCAACATATATATATATATATATATATATATAGTAGGGCTACTATACTCTTTTGAGTATAGAGTCCTTCGTACTCATAAGTTGTTTTCGATGTTGGGCTTTTCGAATCGACGATCCATACTGTTAAACATGATCTAGAGTATTTGAAACTTCTAGAAAATAAATTTCGTAATTTTTTGAAATCATTATAAAGTTTCTCAAGCTGGTATAAAATACTGTTGAAAGTATTTTGAAATTTCATAATTTTTCGACATTATTTACCTATCCAACGAGTAGTTTAAAAATCAACGGTTGAAAATAAAAATCTCATAAAAAATGATGATAAAAGACTTGAATTTAAGATCAGAGGTACTGATCTTACTCTAAATAATGAAAAAAAAAATTCTACATAAATTTCATTAGATTTGAATTGTTTTACACTGTTAAATTCACAAACACATCACATCGACCATTAAAATTGTCAATTTTGAGACCTTTTGATCACTAGCCAAATAATGTCAAAAAATTATAAATTTTAGTTACTAAATACATTTAATAGTGTAGATCAACTCTAACGGAGCCAATCGTCGATTTGCAAGCCGCATCATTGAAAACAACTTGGTAGCACGGAGGCCTCCCGTGCTACGATAGTATACCAGCCTAGCTATATATGATATATATATATATATATATATATAGAGAGAGAGAAGAGAGAGACGAGACGAAGAGAAGAGAGTGGTCTTGTGTGCTTTAGGAGCTACGTGAGCCCTCCGTGCTCCTAAGCCATTTTCGTATGAATAGAGTCTGTCAGATTTCGACGATCAGTTCCGTTAGACTTGATCTAAGGTATTTGAACTATCTAAAGAAAATAATTTTGTAATTTTCTCGGTATCATTTCCTAGCGATTGAAATGTTCAAATAATCCAACAATTTTAATGGGTTAATTGATATCGTTTGCAAGTATTTAAACGGTGTAGAAGTATTCAAATCACATGAAATTTTGATAGAAAATTCTTTATACTATATTACAGTAAGAATTCAATATGTTTGATCGAAAAATTTTAAGCTATAGTCACCACTTTTTGGGAGATTTTTATTCAGCCGTGATTTTGAACCCTTTCGGTCGTTAGGTAATTGATATCCAAAAAGTCACAAATATTTTTCTAATACTTAAAATATGCTAGATCAAGTCTAACGGAGCCGATCGTTGATTCGGAGCTCTCCATCATCGAGAACGGCTTCAGGAGCACAGAGGCCTCCGTACTCCTAATAGGCACACAAGACCTACTATATATATATATAATATAATATATATATATATATATATATAGAGAGAGAGAGAGAGAGAGATGATGAGAGAGAGAGAAGAGAGGAGAGAGAGAGAGAGAGCCTTGGATACTATCGATAGCACCAAGGACTTGGTGCTATCAAGTTTTCCACTGTTAGATTTAACCCTTTGATTATTTTTTTTTGAGAGAAAGGTAGCGAGCTACCTGCTTCATTCATTAAAAGAGATGAACTAGGTTTACAAAGTGGATGCAGCTAAGGCTTCCGGGAAGAAAGAAAAGAGTGTAAAAACCAAAGAAAGGAAGCGAAGAAAAGAGGAAAAATGCCAAAAAAAGGCTAAAAAAATGCTAAAAAAAATACATTTCGCGCTCAGCAGAAATTGCTCCAGTTGTTTTGTAATACGTTAATATGGTCAAGCGAGCGCAGAGGGTTGGGGGGTGTCGATCGGAAGATAGTGTTGTTTCGCTCAGTCCATACCACCCACCAAGTTGCTGACAAAGTAGAAAGACTCTCCGATCCTGTCTTGGCATTTCCTTGACGGAGTAGTCTGATCCAAAGTTCTCAAACCTCTATCTTGTGGCCAGCGAGTAGCTCCGGCCCGGCAGCGTTGAGGAGTAGAGATTTAACATACACGCAGTTTCTGAACAGGTGATCATGCGATTCCGTGGCGCTGGCGCAAAGGACGCAGACTTCCTCCTCAGGCCGAGCCGGGGTGCGTAATCTATCCTTGGTGAGAAGTCTATTCCGCAATAGCAACTAGATGAATATCTTGATTTTCAAAGGGGTCTTTAGTTTCCAGATGTATTGGCTAATTAGGTCTCTTCGACCGCCGTCAGTGAGGAACTTGTATAGTGATTTGACCGTGAAAAGATGATTTGAGGTCCAGCGCCAGTTGACAGAGTCCGGTTTGCAGAAGGGTTTAAGAGGGTGGAGCGTGTTCTTGAGCTGCCGAACGGAGATGCGACGTTCAGTAGAATGAGCTGAAGTGAAGCCCCGACAGATGTAGCGCTATCTCCAACCGTTAGCGCTCCAGCATTGGGACACGGTGGCCTCCTTGTTCCTAATGTTGTAAAAATGGTTGGGAATTTTGTGCGAAGCGAGGTCTCTCCCATCCATATGTCCGTCCAAAAACTAATCCCATTGTCGTTCCCTAATGAATAGGATATACCGCATTTGAACGCGTCGCGGCAACGCAATACGCTCCTCCACTATTGCGAGTAGGGAACAAACGCTTTGCCCTTATGTAGCGGCCATCTTCTTTGGTAATATAGGGTTTTAGTCAACTTGGTCCAAGTAAGCTTATCCTCAGTAAAGAAACGCCACCACCATTTGGACAGCAGGGCCGAGTTCATAGATTCTAAGTCTACGATCCCATGCCCCCCATCTTTCTTACTTTTGCAAATGGTTTTCTAGTTGACTAGACATGCCCCCCCCGCTAATTTTGTTGCAACCTTTCCAAAAGAAAGCCCTGCGCAGGGCCTCAACTCGCAGAAGAAACCATTAAGGTGCCTTGAAAACGGAAAGGTAGAACAACGGCAAGTTCGTTAGGATAGAGTTGACTAAAGTTAGTCTACCCCCTTGAGATAGGAGTTTGGCCTTCCAACCTTCAATTCTCTTGTCGATGCGGTCGATAACTGGGGACCAATCCTCCTTTCTAAGCTTCTTACGGTGGAAGGGCAGTCCTAAATAGCGAAAAGGAAAAGTGCCCACTTTACATCCAGGAATGCCAGCAAGTCGGACTGCTTGCAACGGATTAGACCCCAAGTAGGAATAGTTCGGATTTGTCTCTGTTGATTTTGAGGCCCGATGCCCATTCGAATAATTTCCAGATGTACCCTAGATTGTGAAAGTGCTTTTTCGAGGTTCGCAGAAGAAAATTGTGTCGTCTGCGTATTGGATGAGTACCGTGTGGTAGTCTTCAGAAGGGCCGATGCCTCGGAGGAAGTTGTTAGTCCTGGCAGTTTCTTCCAGCCGAGAGAGACAGTCAGCCACCAATAGGAAAAGATATGGAGAGAGGGGGTCTCCTTGTCTGAGCCCTTTTCGAACTTTCAACCAATTAGTTGGTGCGTCGTTGACGAGGATAGCCAGCTTAGCATTACAGAGGCACTGCTCAATCCAAGCCCACCATTTATCGCTGAAACCAAGCCAGTGTAGCATTTTCTTCAGAAAGCTCCATTTTACGTTGTCGAAGGCTTTTTCGAAGTCAGCCTTGATGCAGGTGCATTCCTTGTCCGTCTTGGTGCACCAGGCTACTAGCTCGGAGGCAGTGACGTACGAGTCGAGCAAGAACCTGTCTTTGATGAAAGCTGATTGCGTTGGCGAGATGATAGATGGCATAATGTGTGCAAGTCTATTGGCGAGGACTTTGGATATAATTTTTTGAATTCCGTTGATAAGGCTGATTGGTCTGAAATCCTTCACCGTACAGGCTCATTCTTTTTTAGGGATGAGGCATATGAATGAGTAGTCGGTGGGATCGGTAAAGAGTCTATTTTCCTGGAGGTCAATGAACACGTTAAAGATATCGTCCTTGACTATGTCCCAGAAGGATTGGAAGAAAAGTAGTGGAAAGCCATCTGGTCCCGGCGCTTTGTCTGATCCCAAGTTGAAAGTTGCATTTTTGATCTCCTCGATGGTGAAGGGGGAGGTAAGCGAGTCGGGGTTGGACAGTGTGCTTGCCCGGTACAGCCCACTCCAATCACCTGATGCCTGGGAAGTATCTTCTGGCTGGCCGAATAGCAGTTTGAATTTTTGGTAGAAGTAGGCTAGCTTGTCCTTTTGTTGGGTGATATATTGCCCATCGTCATCCAGTATACCTTCGATGGAGTTGGTGCGCTTACGTCCGTTGGCCACAGCATGGAAATATTTAGTGTTGCCGTCACCCTCCTTGAGCCATTGCTCTTTGGCCCTGGTTTTTTAGAGGATCTCCTCTTCCTCGACTATTGTCGAGAGCCGCTTTTTAAGGTCGATCCTCCTGTCGAAGTCGGCCGTTGATAGATTGGCAAGTTCCTCACGGGGGTCGATAGCTTGTATTTCCTCGAGTAGAGTCTTCCTGGTGCAGGAGATGCTGTAGAAATTACTCTTACACCATTCTTTCATTCTCACTCTACAATGTCTGATTTTGGCAGATAGGGTGAGGATCGCTGTGTCTTTGGTGGGTATTTCGTTCCACCAGATAGGTACATTTTGGTGGAAGTCTTCTTTGGACAACCATACTTTTTCGAACCGAAACTTTCGATGGTGTTTCTGGGCCCTAGTTGAAAGAAGGATAGGTGTATTTTTACCCGTTAAATTATACAATTCAACCAACCACCCACTCAACACCAGAGGACCCACAACATCCTAACCGCACATTTCTAAATCCAAGGGTTAAAAAACTAATAACACAAATTTCTTGGTGCTATTGATAACATTGCAGCCTCTATATATATATATATAAAGCAGGGCTGCTGTGCTCTCAGGAGCACGGAGGTCTCCGTGCTCCTGAGCCGTTTTCGATGATAGAATTTTCAAATCGACGATCGGCTCCGTTAGATTTGATCTAGCGCATTTGAAGTTTCTAGAAAATAATTTTTGCGATTTTTTGATATCATTTACCTAGTGATCGAAAAGATTCAAAATCCATAATTTTTAATGGTTGATATCTGCCGTTTTCAAATTTAACGGTGTAAAAGTATTCAAATCAGATGAAATTTTGATAAAAAATTCTTTATACTATCTACAACAAGATCAATATTTTTGATCGAAAATTTTAGTGCTATATCACCACTTTTTATAAGATTTTTATTTTCAGCCGTTAAAATTATTGATTTTGAATCCTTTCGATTGCTAGGTAAATGATATCGAAAAATCGCAAAAATTATTTCTAGAAACTTCAAATGACGCTAGATCAAGTTTAATGCGAGCGTTCGTCGATTCGAAAATGCCTCATCTGAAAAACGCGTCAGTTGAGCACGATGTTGATGGACCGTGCGCCGTGCTCCTAAGAGGCTCACAGCAGTTGTCTGCTCTTCTCTCTCTCTCTCTCTCTCTCTCTCTCATCTTCTGTATATACACACATATATATATAATATATATATAGATATATAATTGAGCTAGAATACTTTTACAAGTATCACCCCTTTTGTGCTATTAGGTTTTTAGCCCTTGGATCTACTCCTTAATTACTAATAGCCCTTGGATCAAACACTATTCCACCTACCACCACCTACCACCATCATCCCAACCCTACATTTCTCTATCCAAGGGTTAAAAACTCACAAGCACCATCCTCTTGATGCTTTTAGAAGTATTCTAGCTCAACTCTATACACACGTACATTGGCACTATTTAGCACTAAAATCATTGGTGCTATTAGCTTTTGGCCCTTGGATGAAAGAATGTGCGGCTAGGATGATAGTGGTCCCCTAGGTTTTAGGGGGCGGTTGGTGGAATAGTATGATCTAAAGGGTGAAAATGGTCAAAGAGGTAGATCTAACGACAAAAAATTTGATAGCATTAAGATAGCACTAAGTGCTTAGTGCTATTAATAGCATTGCAGCCTCACCATATATAAATATATATATATATACACACACGCGTATGTAATTAAATTACACACAAAAACATCATCAACACAGAGTTTAGCTACACAATCAAATTCTCAGTCCTTACATTGTCCCCCCCTTAAAAGAATTTTCGTCCCCGAAACCTGACCACGTACCTACCATAATCGACTTCGGATATTACTCCACCACTGCGGTATCACATTTGAGTATTGATCAGTCACATTTCCCAGAGTCTGGATAGATCAATCTCTAAAATAGGGGAGAATAGAACTGCGATTCCATTCAGACGAAATGATCAATACCGTTATATATTATCTACAGTATTTAAAACTTCTAGAAATCAAATTTTATAATTTTTCGATATCATTTACCTTATGATCAAAAGTTCACAAAATTGACAATTTTTAACGGCCGGTATGAAATATTTGTTAGTTTAACGATGAAAAAGAATCAGAATAGATTGAATTTTTGATAGAAAATTCTATTCACTACCTAAATAAAGATCAATAACTTCCGATCTTAAATTAAAGGATCCGATCATCCATTTTTAGGATGTCATTCGATTTTAACCGTTCATTTTATACCCGCTTGATGGACTTTATAATGATTTCAAAAAATTATGAAATTTATTTTTGAGAAGTTTCAAATACTTTATATAATGTTTAACGGTGTGGATCGTCGATTCGAAAACCCCAATATCGAAAGCAACTTATGAGTACAAAGGGCTCTATACTCATAAGAGTATAGTAGCCCTACTCTATGTAGAGTCCGGCTACTATACTCTTATGAGTACGATCGCCTTCGTACTCATAAGTTGTTTTCGATGATAGAGCTTCCGAATCGACAATCCATACCGTTAAATATTATCTAGAGTATTTAAAACTTCTAGAAATCAAAATTTATAATTTTTCGATATCCTTTACCTTACGATCAAAAGTTCACAAAATTGACAATTTTTAACGGCCGGTATGAGATATTTGCTAGTTTAACAGTGAAAAAATATCGGAATAGGTTGAATTTTTGATGGAAAATTCTATTCACTACCTAAATAAAGATCAATAACTCCGATCTTAAATTGAAGGATCCGATCATCCATATTTAGGATGTCGTTCGATTTTAACCGTTCATTTTATACCCGCTTGATTGACTTTATAATGATTTCGAAAAATTACGAAATTTATTTTCGAGAAGTTTCAAATACTCTAGATCATGTTTAAAGGTGTGAATCAGCGATTCGAAAACCCCAATATCGAAAGCAAATTATGAGTACGAAGGGCTCTATACTCATAAGAGTATAGTAGCCCTCCTCTATATAGAGTCCGGCTACTATACTCTTATGAGTACGATCGCCTGCGTACTCGTAAGTTGTTTTCGATGATAGAGCTTCCGAATTGACGATCCATAACCGTTAAATATTATCTAGAGTATTTAAAACTTTTAGAAATCAAATTTTATAATTTTTCGACATCATTTACCTAACGATCGAAAGCTCACAAAATTGATAATTTTTAACGGCCGGACTCTCTATATATATATATATATAGAGAGAGAGAGAGAGAGAGAGAGAGAGAGAGTGTTGAGCTAGAATACTATCGATAGCAAACGGGCTCTGTTGTCACCCATTTGTTTTCGATGATAGAGCCTCCAAATCGACAATTGGTATCATTGAACATGATCTCTACCAGTTGAAGTGTTTAGAAATCAAATTTCAAAACTTTTCGACATCATTTGCCTAATAATCGAAGGGTTTCAAAATTTGTAATTTTAATAGTCGATATGAGGCGTTTTCTCATTTAACGGCGTAAAGATATCTAAACCAATTGATTTTTTGTTAGAAAATTCTTTAAACTATATAAAACAAGATCTATACTCTTGATCTTGATCACAAGACTCCTATCATCATTTTTTAAAGAATATTCATTTTCAGCCGTTCATTTTTGTGTCTACTCGATGGATAAGAGAATAATATCGAAAATGTATGAAATTTGATTTCTAAACACTTCAAGTGATATAGATCATGTTTAACGGTGCCGATTGTCGATTTGGAGGCTCCATCATCGAAAACAAATGGGTGGCAACGGAGTTCATTTGCTATAGTAGAAAGAATTTTCTATCAAAATTTTACGTGATTTGGATATTTCTACACTGTTAAACTTGCAAATAGCTCACTACAGCCATTAAAATTATTGATTTTGAGCCCCTTCAATCACTAGGCAAATGATATCGAAAAATCATAAAATTTATTTTCTAGATACTTCAAATACTTTAGATCAAGTTTAACAGAGCCGATCGACGATTCGAAAGTCGCAACATCGAAAACGACATAAAAGCACAAAAGGCTCCGTGCTTCCAAAACCATAATAGCCTCACTCATATATATATATATATATATATATTGGCCCTTAGATCAGTCCCTTTAATCATTTCTAAACTTTGGATTAATACTATTATCCTATGGGAACTACTCAACTCTAGAGAAGACCATAATCATCCCAATCGTACAATTCTTGATTCAAGAGTCAAAAAATCAAAAGCATCAAATTTTTTATACTTCTGATAGCACAGTAGCTCAACACTATATATATATGAGTTAGGCTAGTATACTATCGGTAGCACGGAGACCTCCGTGCTACCAAGTTGTTTTCAATGATACGNATATATATATATATATATATATATATATATATATATATCGATTATAGAGCTTCCAAAGCTTATTTTATTTTTTCTATAGAAGTTAGTCTCATTATGCAAAATAACTTGCACAAAATCTTCATATTTCAAGTGAGAAAAATAGCTTTCCAAAACTTCTCACCTAAAAAAAATTAAAAAATAAAAAAAATAAAAAAATTTGTTACACTTGATAAATTATCCTTTGTTCCTCATATAAAAAAATGACCAACAGTTTTATCCTCAGGAGAAACACAGTTGCGCTGATGTATCTTTTTTTATTACAGCATGGCTTAAGGTAGCATCTATTGCAATAATGAGATATGCAATGGTCGACGAAAAGGGAATCAAGCCTTTTCATTCGTAGGTATTGGTATCGGCAAGCCGGATTCTGCAGTGAGGGCTTTGTAGGCACTTTGGATTTGCCTTGTCACGGGGCCGACTTCTCCGTTGCCAATTACTCGTCCGTCGATCATAACCACCTGCGGGAATGGAAGCACATTAACCATTAGTATAAATCAGAGTTGGGTTAGGCAACATTTGCGAAAAATTGTAGGGATATTGATTGATAAGCAGATTGCCAACTTCTAGAGAGAATTTTAAGTCCGTGAGTTCTTTCATAAAAGTCCCATTTTTCACCTTCCCACAAAACTCGACGACTATTCCATGGAGAGCTTTAACTTTTGGCCATTTTTAACACTTGTACATTATAAACTTCATATGTATAAGAAGTTCACACAGGATAAATAGTGTTGAATATAAAATATAAAAATACTGTTCTCTGATAACTTCAAGTTTTTGGACAACAACATCATTTAACAAATAGAATGTAAGGCATAGTATCATTCACAATGCCTTTGGTTTGAAGGACGCCAAATTCCCCACCATCCTATCTTGATCCTGAACAACTAAATTCAGGATGAATTCCATAACTGTTTACTGCTATGATATTGATCACACAGTTTGCCGAAATATGTAATTCAATACATCACAATCTATTGTTTGTTCAGGAAGAACATGATGAGAACATGCTATCACGCAATGAAAGATGAAAATTAATTTGGTTCTATACTAGTGAAAAGAGGACTCACTGGGGTAAGTTCGCCCATTGTTCCAGTTGTCCACACCTGGATGAGAATAATAAGCAAACCACTATGGAAAACAGAGCAAACCATATAAAGATAGAAAAGGATATCTTATTTCCACTGTTCTAAAATGCAGTGCATAGGCAAGTGTATGCACATGACATATGCGGATGCGATCACTTCACCACACTGCATGGACCGCATCCTCATCATTACAAACAGGTACTCAAAGAAAATTCGTGGTTAGATGTGCTATTTCATTTACAAGGATGAAGTGCGAAAAAAATTATCCTACAGCGTTTACCTGTGATTTTTTTTTTTGCCTGCTCTATTTAAAGGTTGTTTGTTTTACGCACAAACTTTCCCCAAAAGAGATCCCACAAGCTTCTTTTTGTTTTAGTATTCTAAGTCGCCTGCCTATTACATATATTTCTAGCGGTAAAGAGAGGAAGGAAAATAAAAATTACATACTCATCATTCTCGCTAAGAATTATTGCATTTGTTTTTCCTCCACCGCCTCTTTTGCTTATTGCATTTCCTGATAGTACTTGACGTCTCAATATCTAGGCTTCGCCTAGATATATACCTCATTCCAATATGTAGACATATTTATAAGTGAAAATATGAAAGAGAAAATGGTTATCCTTTGTAGAAAATATGTAAGAAGTCGGTACTCGTTTATCCTAACAAAATGAACCAGTAGGTGATCTACCAGTTGATATGTTCAAACTAAATTAGACTAGTTAGTAGTCCAACTTTGAAGCAAAAACAAGATAACAATCACCAGCAAAAAAAAGGCTCCTTTGTATCAAAAACTAACATACCTCATCAGCAGCATGGAACTCGGATAGACTAATACGTCGCTCATGTAGAACCAGCTTCTCTTGCACCACTAGATCCATCACCTGTGATTTTTTGATGAATGATCCAATAATTTGTTAGCGCTCAGAATCCAATTTTGTTCCTTCACAAAATAGTACTAGTGCAGAAAGGTTTTCTACAATGTTTAATGACAAGACTGCATCAGAATACAATAAGCAAGATACGGATGGTGTTTCAAGGAGCAACACCCTTGGTGCATCAGACTCAAATTATATCATTGGGCATTGAAATCAACGACCCCCATAGCATGACATGATCTACAGTAGTTGAGTCAAGTCAAAAACTCACACTTTTCTGAAATAGTTTTATAATAAATAAAATAGAAAACAAATGGTTTGTTTGAATTGAACAACCTTATGAAAAAATATGATAACGTTCTTCGCTTGAAAATTGTAGTCAACGATCTTAATCTACATAGTTAAAAGTTATTCGCTAACAAAAATTCATTAATTTTAATATCCTATATTATATAAGCAAACATCATATATCAACTATTACAATTATCAATTCTGGAACCAGCTAATCTCTAAGTAAACAATGTTACATTATTTTTTGCTTTGTAGGAATTTATGACATACAGATTACGTCTAATAATAAGGATGCCCTATCATCAAATTTGAGGTCAAAGCACTCAAGGACTTCTATAAAATATCATTTGAAAAGGTTACCCTCTTTTCTGTGGGATTCTACTTCAAATATATTGGCAAGTTAAAGAGAAATTGATCAGACTTACAGTTGTGCGAGTTATTCCTGGAAGGCAGTAGTCAGCATGCGGTGTCAATACCTGGCCTTTCTTTACCATAAACTATTGAAAAATTGACTTGCGTTATTTGATAATCCTAAAATCTGCTTTATTCAGAAATAAACCAACACAAAAATTATAACCAAATAGCTTCTTACAATATTTGTTGCATTGGTTTCTGATACAAAACCATCTTTGTCTAGCATGACCGCATCTTCAGCGTTGGCAAGGTTTCCTTCTATCTGTTCTTTAAGAAAGCTCAGTCAGCACATCATGAAGATAAGCTAAACAATAAAATGTTGATAATTTTAAGCATAGAGGTTGTATGTCGAGAAAGAAGAACCTTTGCCAAAATGTTGTTGATAAGATTGTTGTGATGAATCTTGGAATCTATGCTCTGCGAGAAGACAAGGACTAAAGGTCTTTCTGGTTTAAAAATATAAGTGAACTTATAATCTTTATTAAGATATTATAAACATGATAAGTGTACAAAAGGTGAACAACTAATAAAGAATGATGAAGACCAGTCTAGTAGTTTGGCTACAATTCTAAAAGCCCAAGTAGGGCTCACAATCTACTGTGTGAGCTGCACTTCAGAATCTAAAGAGGGAGCCATACTACAGAATCTAAAGGGTGAGCTGTACTTCCAAATCTTTGCCTATAACCACTGGCTTACCAAATAAGAACTGGTTGCGTGAACTTCCACATGGAAAATCCCATATGGCCTTAGCATCTTTTTTGATACAAATAAGGATGCCTTTGCGTGTGAATTAGTTGCTCTTAGCCAAGTATTTAAGTGCCGTGGTACGGGGTCGTACCGAAACTTGCCGGCACGGTACGGCATGGCGCATGCCGGACCGTGCCGATACATGCCTGTCACAAAAAATATATGTGTGTCGACACGTAATGGCATGAAATATTTATTTTTTTTAGCAACAAAATATGCCAATTATTTATTATGTATTTTTATCAAATCTTTTGAACTGTATTGAGAAAATTACTTACTAATTTCAAAAATAGAGTGTTTTGAGTTGTGCCATCGACACGGAGGCTGTATCGTGCCGATATTTTGCTGGCACGATATGGCACGGTAGATACGGCCCGTGTTGATGGGTACTCTAATCCTTGCTCTTAGCATAAGTAAATGTGTAAACATAGACATGCAGCAATTTTCTTGAGCGACTAAATATGCTAAGATCAACGAGGAATCTACGTAGGTAACATACTCCTAGGTGTTTTCAGAACCAGGCACGAGAATGAACTTAACCGGCTATTTCTTAAAATTGGTAACTGACATAATGATCAACATAGTTTTAGGATATCATCATGCCAGTACAGCTTCTGATCTGGGATCAAAACTTGGTCTTTTTGCTAAGTGGTTACTCAAACTTCCAAGAAGCTAAGCATTATGAAAGACGATATTTTCTGCTTTGAAAATACATGTTGCATAGTTAATTAACAATTTATATGCATAGAGTTGTATTGCTCTTCTAGTATTTATATCAAATTAAGCTGTTTCCGTCCGTTTTTGGTACAATTAGCAGTTGATCTTCATCAGAAGAATCTACTCATAATAAAACAAAAAAAAAAAAGATAATGAAAGAACTACGGAGAGGATCTCACATTTGGTGAATTACGACGTGTTGTTGCAGTCACCAATTTTATACCGCCTGAGTTGTCATAAACCGGTGGTTTCCACTCAGCAAGCACTGAATTGTATAAAGAAAATCCAATAAGAGTGTTGCATTTTGAGTTACGATCCCTACATAATGAAACATCTACTGATGTTCTATGAATCTATGGCCTCAGACATTAGTATGATTTTAAAAATGCTGAGTTCCTCAGTTTAAAATAACAAGAAAATAAAAAGGATATAATGAGATATTTGCAGAAAACAAATAAATATATGACATGAAAACTAAATGTTTCTTCAATAAGAATACTCGACTAATTGTTTAAAGGTAAAAATGTATAAAACTTACCTCAACTATTACCCATTTGGATTTGACCACCTCATTTTTAAAAATTTTGATTTTAGAGCCAAACCTTTTAATTTATTTGGTTTGAGCCAATTAGTAACTCTTTAACTTCAAATTTTGAATGCATCGTTTACCTTAACAGCAAGGTTTAAAGTATTGCCCCGTGCCGGTCGGCACGGGATGATACGTATCGTGCCACCAATTAAGGGGCACAATTGGTGGCACAATACATGGGGAGTCTCTCTTGGACCCCCCGTGCCGCAATACCCTTTCGGTATCGCGCGATACATCACGATAGTCAAAAGGTATCGCAGCACAGTGCCACTGCGTGCCTATAAGAGCACACAACATTTTAAGTTTTAATCTTTTTTTTTTTATGTTTTGGGCCTACTTTTGGAATTTTTTTTTTGCCCACACACATCCTTCTCTCTCATTCTATTCTACCTTTTTTCTCCCTCAACTCGCTCTTTCAATCTTTTCTTTTCTTCTCACTATCTCTTCCTCTCTTTTTTTTTTCTTCCTATTTTTTCCTCCTTTTCTTATTATAATTTTTTCTCTAATTTCTTCTTTCAATCCCTTCTCTTTCTACTTTGTTTCTACTCTGATCACTTCGATCTCAATAGAAAAGGCAAAGAAATAGCAAATCGAAAATGTACTTTTTAGGTAAGAAAAAACATTTATAATTTTAATTTTTTTTCATAGATTTTGAATATTTCTAAGTTGTAAAGTTCCTATTTTGAAGAAATTTGAAATTATGCAAATTTTTATTTATAGTTTACAAAAACATAAAAATACATCTACTTGATTAAGTCATTATGTAGTTTGATTTTTAATTATTTTGGATACATCTAGCATTGGGTATAAGATTTACAATAATACCTTTTTAACTTCGAAAATTCTATTTTTGGATTTAGAAGATAGAAAAGACTAATAAAATCAAAAACTAAATTGAAGCAATTGATATTTAAATTTGTTTAATTATTCGTCATATGATTTATAGTTAAATTTTTATGGATGGATCTCACAAATTTTCTTAAAAATTTTAATAAAAAAATCCCTTCAAACTTTTAATAAATATTTTTAGAAGATTCAAAATTAAAAGAAATTATTGGGGCAATTGTAGTGCTACTCTAGTTACTCTAGTCATCATGTGGTCTCTCGTCGAATCAATATGGATGAATCTTGCAAATTCCATAAAAATTTTAAGGAAAAATAAATTTCTCTAATTTTGTATTTTATAATTTTTTTGAAGTTTTGAAGAAAAAGGTAAAATCAAAAGAATTTTGAAAGTAAATTGATTTTTAGTTTTTATTCTCTATGGGCTATAGTCTTATTTTACTTTACATATATAAAATGCCTACCATTATATTAATTGTTGAGTGCAGTAACCTATATATAGCCAATATTTATAATTATTTTTCCAAATCTTTCAAAATAACATTATAAGAATTTATTGGGAACAAAAAAAAAAAAAAAAACGCGCCGAAACGTATCACTAGGAGGTCATGCATATTCATCGGTATGCAAGCGTGCCACGTGTTGGCACGGAGGCATTCCTGTGCCGTACCGTGCCGGGAGACAAGCAGCACGCCCCCGTGCCACGGCACGTTATTCCTTGCTTTACAAATATAGTTAGTATATTTAATGCAATTTACATAACCATAAATTCATTATAGTATGCAATTAGCTTAGATTTTGTATCCGAAAAGCCATCCAATCACTTAAAGCAAACAAATTGAAAGGTTGGGTACTAAAATCAAATTTTTGAAAGGTTGGGTAGTTGAATCAAAATAGCCTATAGTTTAGGAAAGTTTTATACATTTTTACCTTGTTTTAATTATCCCTCTAACTTCTGCGCTTGCCCTCATTTAATCAACATACAGTTAGAAGTATTAATTTTCAAGAATCAAGAATTAACAAATTAAAACTTTAAATTGAAATGTATTGATTTGTCAGAATGTACTAAAGAAAAATGAATTGCATTATCACCACACACGCATCTTTTATTTATTTCTTTCTTAATCACTTGCTCAAAGCTTCGATCTGATTGCTTTCGGCCAAAACCGACCTAAGCTCCCGACACTATGCAGCTTGAATCAAAGCCTCAATCTGATTTTCAAGGATAATGTATTCCACCCTCAAGCTGGTTTATTATATTCTATAAAAATGACTAAGATATAAAGTATGTGATTGCAGACATCTTTTCATACTCTGCATCAACCAATTACCAAACGCCCATCAGGCAAACACAAGAAATAGGTTGAACAAGAAGTTCATGCCTCCAAATAGTCCCTCGATGCATCCAACTAGAAATTCCTTGGTTTCAAAAAGATAATTGAAATGTTGCTGCATATATGCATAACAGCAAACAAATAATCAGACAATAACATAACGCAAATAAGCCAGGACTCATTCCTTAGTTGCAATGTGATGGCAACTCTACATAGAGTTTCATAGTTTATATCAGCATGTTTAACATGTTTGAAAGATAAACAAGTAAAATGTTTGGAGAGCATACCAATTAAGGTGCATCCATATAGATTGAAAGCTGGACTCATTCCAGATGTAACCTAAAGGAGAAAGTGAAGATTTGGGCGAGGTAAGAAATATAAGCGGAAAAACCTGAAGAAAAGTATTGATATTATACAGTATGTATGCTTCAAACATTGATAATCAAGCCTGCACGGAGAAATACCTTTTTCCCACGCGTAAGAGTAAGTCGAATGTGAGCATTGTCAAACATTCCATTTGAGATGAGAGTTTTGAAGATGGCCTCCTTAATCTGAGCTTAAGTGAAATATAAATGCAAAATCACTGACGCTTAAAGCCCCAGATTGTCTAACCATAAACAAAGTGCAGAATGGTAACTGACTTATATCATTAGATAATCATTATGGAATTGCTATTTAAAAGATTAAGAATGCCATCCCAAATAAAGACCGATGAATTTTAATCAGTTACCGCTTCACGAGTTGGAACATTGCTGAAAGCCAAAGCTTTGGCAGAATCAAACAATCTGGACCATCCAAAACAAATCTACAGGTTAAAACTTATGCGAAAAAAAAAAAAAGAAAATCATTCAGAGTGAATAGGAATGCTTATTTGGAACTGAAAGTTATATTCAACAAACAAACGGATAAAAACTTTCTAATCTTGGAGAAAGTTTAAGGACAGGTCACCTATCTAAATGCTCCTCAAGTTTAAAAATCTTTCTATTGTATATACGAAGTCCCTCCCACACTGCATCACCCCCTTGTACAACTGAATCGAGAACTGAAACCTTCAACAACGATGTCTTAGATTAACACAATAAGAAGAAACGGAAAAAATTAAAAAAAAAGAATTTGTCTGCAAACTGTGAAGTAATACAATTTCAAGATACCTTTGCACTTTCACGGGGCAAGAGCTCATCACCAACCCACACAAGAATTTTCTCATTGGCAGGAACTGGAAGAGTAGGAATAGGTAATGAAGGTCCCAGAGGTGTTACCATTTGCCTAGTTTGGCGTTTAAGCATGTTGTAGAAAGGCAAGCTCTGCTCTAGTAAGTCATACAGCGCAAATGGAAATTTCTGGAGAAAAGTACATAAAATAACATGATTGGGCATAAATGTCGCATGGAAATGAAACCGAAAGATTCTTTCGGAAAGAAATCAAAGAGAGAAAAAAAATGTGTCAGTTGAATGTAACAGAAAGATAAAATGTTCAAAAGACCTAACTTAGCTCCCACATCATCTCCCAGATAAAAATGTCCAAAGAAAGGCAAAATGCAATTTGAAAGTAAAATTATCACTTGAAAGTAAAATGAAACATTTTTTGGGAAGAAAATTGAAGAGAAAAAGATAGGCATAAGATTGCAGATAAAGATAAACTGTTCCAGGGATCTAATTTAGCTAACATGTGGCAATTGATTAATTTGCCACATCATCTCAAGTTTATCTTGAATTAACTAATATTGCCATCCCTCCATTAGGCAAATTAAATGGAGTTTAATGGAGGGATCTGATTGAAACAAAAATTGAAGTTTCATAAACTAAATTTCGCGAAAAGTTCAACTACCCACAGATGGCTGTACCAGCCATACAGGCTGGCAAGTATCATCTGATCCTAAATGGGCATTTTGCATAAACCATATCATCAGAGATCTGTTACTCGGCTCATGCCTCAAAGTGTTGAGGTGTATTAGCCAAGCTATTCTATGCCAGCACAAGTAGGGCTGAAACCATCTTCTTGGTTTTTATTATTATTATATTTTTTTTCCCCGGGGGGGTGGGGGGTGTGGGTTTGTCAAAGTGAATGTTCTCCTCTCTCTCCCTTTCGGAACCAATTCCCACAGGGTGAGAGCTCTTCCAAGTGGTGGAATGGAGATGCCTCCCTCTTCTCACTATGGATCAAAGTGCCGCCCCGTGCCCCCAAGAAGGGGGCACGGTCGTGCGGCATGGCGCAGTGTGCCGCGGCACAATGCCGTGTCGGCACTGTGCTAGTTTTTTTTTTTTTTTTTTTTTTTTGCTTTCTGCTTTCTTTTTTTGCTTTTTGCTTTTTCTTTTCTTTTTGTTCTTTGGGGTACCCGAAGCATTCTGGTACCCCACACTCCCTCAAAGACATTGCAAATCGAACATCTATTTGTTAGCCAAGTCAAAAAAATTATAATTTAATTTTTTTTTGTTTGTTAATATACGAGTAACTTTTTAATTTACATATTCGATCTATGCAAAATTTGTCGCACCAACATCCGTATTATCTTCACGAATTATTTTATCAAAAATTGTCACACTGCGAAACTTTTCCCTAATTAGGGGAACAAAATCGAACTTAATAAAGAAATTTTGAGGCACATCAAATATAAAATTTTATTTGTGTGTTAGAAGATTGAAAATACTGATAAAATTAAAAGCTAAATTAAATCAATTGATACTTAAATTTATTTAATTTATTTGTCATATAATTTATTGCTTAATTTTTTTTATATCTACTAATTTTTTGAAAAAATTAATTAGAAATATTTTTTCAAATAATTTTTAAAAAATTTTTAAAAATTATTTTTTTGCATTTTATAAAAAAATGACTGTAATATGATCAAAAGAAAGAAAGAAAGAAAAATGTCTTTGCCTTTTAAAAATTCTAACCTGTAAAAATTTCTATTCTGTATCAGGTATAGTTGTACTTTACATACAAAAAAGCTAACAAGTATGTTAATTGATAAGTATAGTAAACTATACATAGCAAATATTCATAATTATTTGATTAAATCTTTCAAAATAATATTATAAAAGGTTATTGGAATCAAAAAAGCTGAAATAAGTCTGTGCCAAAGCGTGCCATTAGGAGGTCATACGTATCCATCGACACGCAAGCGTATTATGTGTCGGCACGAAAGCATGCCGGTGTCGTACCGTGCCACGCAGATAACGGCACGTCCCATGCCACGGCACTTTAAAGTTTAAACCTTACTTCTCACATTTCCTTCAAGAAACATATTGATACCTCTCCTCTTATTTCCCAAAGAGGATTAGAGGGAGTTTTAGTTTTGATAATGTGAATTTCCATACCTGGAAGATATTCTTCATGGGGAATCAAGGTTTTCTTAAATCTCGTAGAGTTTGGGTGTAGCGTACGGGACTTTTATAATGAGCAGATATGAATGGGATATAACATGTGATGCTAGTTGGAAGAATTTCAAGGAGTAAAAGATAAGTTAGTACTTGTGGGAAGAAGTTTGGATCATGAGAAATATGGGCTTAATGGACCGGAACCAGATTACGGTCTAATTGGTGAATTATTGACCAAGGAATTGTGTTTGGAATGTTTATTTGATGCTTGCTGGAATTTGAAGTAGTAGAAGTGAGCTGGTGAGGTTTTGGGTAGTGATGAATGATACGTGTGGTTGCAAGTTGCACTAGACTTTTGCAAAGTATTAAAATTCTAGTGAAAAATAATATTTAGTACTATTTAGATAGTTTTGATTATGTTTGGGAGGGGTTGGAGTGTTTTTGTTGCGAAAACAAAGGTCGGTGAGCAAAATCTGCAAAACTACAGGTTTGTAGTGTACACCGGCACTGAAAATTGGAGTACCAGTACTCAGTAGTGATTTCAGCTTGTTAAGCTCTCATATTTTGTGAAACTCCTTTAAGAGTGTCGGCACTGAAGTTGGAAATACTGGTACCGAAGTTCGAGTATTGGTACACAATAGAAAAGTTGGCAGATATAGAGTTCGGATTCTGAAAAACTTCTGAGTATTGGTACTAATAGTACCGAGTACCGATACTAAATGTGAGTACTGATACACAATAGAAAAGTTGTCAGATTTAGAGTTTAGATTCTGAAGAACTTCTGAGGAGTGCCAGTACTAACTGTATTGTGTACCAGTACTAAATGTGAGTACCGGTACTCAATGCTGCGAGAGCTGAAATTCTAGCATCTATATATGCCTCTTTTCTCTTCTTCCTGTTCTTATTCTTATCCCCCATAAGAGAGAGATGAGATTTCTCTTCCTCTTCATCTTCTTCTTCCTCTTCATTTTCTTCTCCTATTTTCCTCCATTGATTCTTCCTCTCTTCATTCTTTCCCTCTAGGATTCAACCAACCAAAAACTGGAGTTGGAGCTTGAGGCTTGGAAGAGAGGTAGCTTGGAGCTTCCAATCCTCAACCCTCGCACCTTGAGCTTGATTTAGAGTTTCGATTGAGGTTAGTAACTAAATCTAGACTCTCTAATTAGATAAATTTGAGAGTAAATTGAAGATTTTCTAGTTTATATCAAATTAGGGTTTAAATTGGGGATTTCTAAATGTGGGGCCTTTGCTTGGAATTGATGATTGGAAACCCACTTGTAAGTTGGAATTGAAATCCCAACAACTTGATTTTGAGTAATTTTAAGGATTTCTTAAGCTAAAGTATATTCTACCTATTTTTCATATGATTTTTAGAGAATTGTTGTATGAGCATTTTTGGAGGTTTTCATCACTTAGAAAAATCTCTTAGGGTTAGAAGAGAAGACGAGACAACTTGGTTCCGGGAAATGAAAGAATTTTGCCAACTATCTTGTGGGTTCGACCTAACCGAAATTGATGAACTCCTATACTATCTACTTCTCAAATGATCTTAATCCCTTAATAAACATGACATTGGAAACTCTCATTATTAATATGAAACATGGCATTTCCATTTGAAAAAAGGGTAAAAGAGCATACCCTCATGAATTCTATTGATGATGTTATATAGTACAAGAGATGAGTCTAATATAGCAACAATGCCTAATATAGTAATAATATAACTAGGTATCTCATATCATATAATCCTACTCTAAAAATGTCGTAATATATAGTATCCTCATATAGCATGAGATACTAAATATGTCGTAACACCATTATTTGCATGTTAGTTGTACATTCCTTAATATATGCCTTATGTAGCATATTGTTGAGCATAATTCTTATATATGTTGGTTGTCCTCTACTCCAAATAGCATGTTGATGTAGTCAAGATACTTGAACTTCATTGTGAGACATGAACATCTACTTAGTATTTACGTGGTTGCTTCCTACTCTCTATATCATGTTGATCGAGTTGAGATAAATGAACCTCTTACTAGACATGGACATTTATTGAGATTACTTGTTCACACATTCTCTAAATGACATGTTGAGACATAGTATTAGAGTTGAAAACTCTTATGTGACTATAGGTCAAATACTTGGGATTTATGGCCTTTGAGCATTATGCATGAGACTAAAGCTTGCAAGAGCCAAATTGAGCTCAACTAACACATTGCTTGTGAGAGTCATTCCCTACAAGCCAAGGCACTCCAGAGGAATAGCCATTGCGAGCAAGCTTGCCTTCGTTTTTTTCTGTGTCGATTGGGCGATGGGTGTAAAGAACAGCTCCGTATGTGGGTTGCTGAACATAGTTCATGAGGTACGACACAAGTTAGAACTATACTCTGTGTAGGTCCTCAAGAGATTGGGTAAATATTGGTCTTTGAACATCATAAACTAAATTGATGCATAGTTGAAAGTTGAGACATGATTCCTCCCCTTCAAGTAGCATATAAACATAGTAGTATTATTCCAATCTTATGGTTTTCTCATCATAGTTACATTTAATTCATGGTTCCTTTACTACAGCTATTATTTTCAATTTTTCTTACTACTGATGCCTCAGTTGACCTAGTGGTATAGTGCGCCCCTCTCGGCGGAGGTGTCCATTGGGAACTATATCTAACAGTTCTCACACCCTCGTATTTGATGTTTTCTTTCAGAGCCTTCAACTGCGAGGGAAGCAGCAGGATCATGGAAAGGGAGTTTCGTAACAGCTAAAGCCCTTTGACCCTTTTTTCTGGACTGAGCAGGGATTAACCTTTTTATATTTTGGAGAGCTATGTTGATACGACAATGTATTTAATTATGATTTTAGTACATGTATTACACTTTGAGGGTTGATGAGAAAAACTATGAATTCATTTTGAGAGTGACATTTGGATGTAAACTACTCCTAGTTTAGTAGTTGTTGATGTTCATGCTTTAGATACCCATCAACTTATAATTCATCTATTATATGGCATTGTATAATAGTAATGAAATTGGTTGAATGTTCACGCTTCGTGTGTACGGGGGCGTTCTTGTACACATGGCGGGTCTGTGCACATACCAAGGATAGACTTCCGCTGTAGCCCGGGGAGTGACATTGAGACTTCTATCAAACCATAGAACAAAACATTTTTAGGGCTTGTTAAAAAATATGAAACAACCATTTTTCTCCAATAGCTTAAGTTATCAGAGAAGAGTATTTTTAATATTTATATTCGACACTCCCTCTCACGTTTGGACTCGAGCCTTATTAATAGCCCAGGCATGGACTTGAATTAAATGGAAAGAAATTAAATAAGACTAAGAACCTGACAGGATTTGAACTCAGGACTTCTCGCGCTGATGAATGTGAAACAATATGTTTTCTCCAATAGATTAAGCTATCAAAGAACTGTTAGGATTTGGTTAGATTTGTAGTAGAATCCTAAATAGATTAAGATAAATATCTAAATCTGTTAAAGATAAATTAATATGGATTTAAATATTAATTAGAATAGGAATCCTAATTACACTAGGATTAGCGTACGTTTTAGTGGAGCTTTATATCAAGGATTTAAGTGTCGTGGCAAATGCTCGTGCCAGAATCTTGCCAGCACGGTACGGCAAGATCCATACTGGACCGTGCCGATGCTTGCCGATGACAAATATACATGTGTGCCAACACATAATAGCAAGAAATATTTATTTTCTTCAGCAACAAAATATTTTAATTATTTGTTATGTACTTTTATCAAATCTTTTGAACTTTATTGAGAAAAATTACTTACTAATTTAAAAAATAGAGGTTTTGAGATATGCCATCGGCACGGGGACTATATAGTGTCGATATCATGTTGGCACGATACGACACGGTAGATACGGTTCGAGCCAATAGGCACTTTAATCCTTGCTTTATATATAGTTCTATGGTATGCAATTTTGTTGTAGCATCTAGAGGAGGGCACAGCCAAAAGTTTAAGCTCTTTGGTAGTGTCATACCAAGGAGAGAGTTGGCAATGGTTGAGTGCACCTAGTGCATAGGTGCATAAGAGAGAAAAAGATAGAGAAGTCCTTTATGTATATAAAAGACGAGAGAAGGGTGAGAAATTAAGAAAGAGGGTTCAAGTTGAAAGCTACTCTATTATAGAAGAGAGTTAGCTGTAATCTTCTCTTGAGTAGTGAATCTTATTTTACCTGTGTATTTTTTCTATTTAGTTTTTTTCTCTCTTTTGTGATTGTATCAACTTTTGCTGAGGAGATGCGTTTATGGTAAAAACCCGATTTGAAGCTTCCGTTGAGGAATCTCAACAACTAGTACCAGATTCCCAACAATTGGTATTAGAGCTTAAGGTTACCGATTCTCAGGAGAGATCGACCGAGATGGCCACAAAATTTGAAATCGAGAAGTTTGACGGCAAGAACAATTTCGAATTGTGGTAGATTAAAGTACTGCTGATTCTCATACAACAAGAGTTGGACGAAACGTTGAACGGGAAAGAGGCGAAGCCAGTATTGGAGGTCACAAATATGGCATGGTAAAAGATAGAGCATAAGGCGTAAAGTACGCTTCATCTATCTTTGGTAGATGAGGTTCTTTACAATGTAGCCAGTGAGTCGACACTGGCGAAGTTGTAGAAAAATTTAAAAGATCTGTATATGACCAAATCCCTAACGAATAGACTGTATCTGAAGCAACGACTGTACACACTGCGGATGCAGGAAGCGGCGACCCTACATGAGCATATGAACGAGTTCAACAAGGTGGTGGCCCAGTTGACCAGTATCGAAGTCAATCTGGATGATGAGGACAAGACGTTGATTTAATTATCTTTGCTACGGCGACATATGAGCATCAAGTGACCACATTTGCTTTATGGCAAGGAGATCATACGCGTGAAGACGGTTATGGCGGGTCATGGCAGCGCTTCTCTCTAATGAGATGCAAAAAAACGACTCGGAAGTCCGGCATGCAGAGCCGTAATACTGCTCTGATGGTGAAAGTAAAGAAGGATGTAAAAACATCGGGCGACCGAAGGTGCACAGAAAAAGCCGCTATTTGAGGCGGGGTGCTTCTATTGTCACAGGAAATGGCATATAAAGCGCAATTGTCATAAGTTTAAAGGCGATCTGAAGGAGTTGAAGCGGCAGAAGGAGAAAACCGTCGTGAACTAGGACCAGGCGACAACAGCAATGGCGCAAACTGCAGAGTCGGAGATGATCAATTCTAATGTCCTGTATGTGGCGACCAGAGGTGCTAAAATTTCAGATGATGCGTAGGTGCTCAACATGGTATGTTCCTTTCACGTTGCCCGAAAAATGAGTCTTTTGCCACCTATAAGGCGATCAAGGGTGGAGCGGTAGATGCAGCAACATCAAGCGAAGGAGACAAGGTTAAGGTAGAGCTTGCATAAGCTCGACGCTGCGGTTGAAGACTAGAAATCAAACCAAGGTGGAGATTGTTAGTATTTGGTTAAATTTGTAATAAAATCCTAGATAGATTAGGGTAAATATTTAAATCTATTAGAGATAAATTAATATGGATTTAAATATTAATTAGAATAGGAATCCTAATTATACTAGGATTGGGGTACGTTTTAATGGAGCTTTATATATAACTCTATGGAATGCAATTTTGTAGCAACATCCAGAGGAAGATACGGCCAAAGGTTGAAGCTCTTTGGTTGTGTCATACCAGGGAGATAGTTGGCCATGGTTGAGTGCACCTAGTGCATAGGTGCATAGAGAGAAAAAGATAGAGAAGTCTTTTAGGTTTATAAAAGACAAGAGAAGGGTGAAAGATTCAGAAAGAGGGCTCAGGTTGAAAGCTACTCTATTGTAGAAAAGGAATCAGGTGTAATCTTCTCTTGATTAGTGAATCTTGTTTCACCTATATATTTTTTCTGTTTAGTTTTTTCTCTCTTGTGATTGTATCAGCTTTTACTAAAGAGATTGGTTTATGGTAAAAACCCAATTAGACGCTTCCGTTTCAAAATCTCAACAACTAGTACCAGATTCCCAACAAGAACGGTATTTTTAATATTTATATTCAACAGGGCTCACACATTTTACTTTGATGTAGAAGTCGAACTTAGTGTAATTAACCAAGAACAATCAAATTACGAATTTATTTCTATAGTTTATGGTACTTAATCTATCGGTACTTAATCTATCAAAGAAACTTTTACCGAGGGATAAGCACGAGGTTTCGAGAAACTTGTCGACTTGTGTACACTACCATACCACCAAGGGGCCCATATTCCATCAAACTCTCTTGGACCACTTTCCCATCTGTTGCAGGAACTACATGTTAGATAAAGAAACTACTGCATGCATAAAGCAAAAGGATATATGCCCATTGATAATATGCCAAGAAAATTATTGTCTTTAATGCTGATAGCAACAAAAGCAAATATTTTTCAGCAACTCTGAAGATGAAAGGCTCTATAGAAATATTTATTACAGGTGAATGTGGTATAGAATAAGCATGAGAACATAGAACAGTTTTGATCTTTTGTTTTTCTGCATATGTACATAGGTGGAAGATTTGTGTAGTTGAAGATTGATTTCTTGAATTTGAAGATTGATCCGTTTCCTTCTTCTACAGAATACACTGCATATTCTCCTGTAATATGGTGCATACTGGTGGCTCACAATGTAGGCTTAAATTTTCATGATATGCATGATATGCATAACAAATTACAACAGTAATGACAGAAAATTGGAAACACTCATTCAGGCTATCTCGATCATCTAAATCATGCAAAAACTCGATTAAAAATACTATTGCAAGAATTTACACCACAAAGTATACTAAAATACTAAAGCTCTTCTTTCGCCCAGATTAAAACTCAAGAGGCCTAACTCTCGGTCAAAATGCACAACGAAACGTGAATAAATAAAGCACAAACTACTCCTTGAATGCTTAATCAAGCTAACATAAGATCAAACTTTTACTACATTAGAAGATTGCAACTCTTTATGCCAATCAGAAATTGAGCCTAAAAGCAATAAGGGTGTACACTGTATTAACTAAGGTCAATCTACAATAGCAAAGGATAAGAGTATCCAAGTCTAAGTTGATCCGGTTAAATATACCTAAGCATTGACGGCTGAAAAGGAATGCCCAAATCCTGACAAAGTCCACGCAAGACAGCCTGCAGAAGAGTGCAAATAATTGTATCACAACAAACTGGTACATGACATGGGCATCTGAAAATTCTGAATATTAATTGCACGAGTCAAACTATGCAGTACAGTGTCTAAAAATTTTCCAAATGAAAATTGTGAACCGATTGTCCAACTTTAGCACTGAAATAATATATTAAATAATGTTCACTGCATAGGACAAGTTAACATGCAAAACAACCTTAATAAAATCAAGGAAGCGTATGTTCTGACCCCACTATAATATCCGAGACATTTGAATAATTGAGAATTCAAGAATTTGAATTTAAATTCGGTCGCTATTTGAATTTTATATATATATATATATATATATATATATTATATATATATAAATATATATATATATACATATATATATGTGTGGTGTATATTATATATACACACACATATATATATGTATATATATATATAGGTGTTATGTGGTGGATCGGGAGACGATGGGTTTTGTCGCGAATCGGCGACCAAATCAGGCGAAACAAAATAGTGATGTCAATGCCACGAACGTGCTGAACGCGCCGGCGCAGTCCGTTCGCAAATCTGACGGACGGATCTCCTGATATCGCGCGAGGATCGAGGAGGGGTCATAAGTTGCAAAACGGAAATTTTGCAAAAAGCCCTATATTTTATGTACTGTTTTGTGTATGTACTGTTTTGTGTGAAATCAAACGTGGAGGTACGTACACGCATTTTACTCGCGCTATGAGGGACTCGGCTAAAAATACCAATCCTTGGTGGGTTAATTGCAAGTTTACCACCTTGTATATATAAACTAACTAGGGTTTTCATGGAAGAAAACACTAACCCTAGCTCCAGCTGACCCCCAGCCGCCTCTCCTTCCTCACCCGCGTGCGTAGCGCACTCCCCAGCCGCCGCCGGCCGAACTCCGGCCGGCCAACTGCCACCTGCACCATCTTCTCCACCACCATCTCCCTCCACCTCTGCCGGAGCACAACCAGGAGGGCCCCTCACCCTCGAGCTCCTTCTCTGGATGTGCCCCGACCCCCGGCGACTTCCCCCGCCGGTCTGTCACGGGGTTAGCTTTTTCGCCTTGGAAATCCCGGCGCGGCGATCAAGTGTCGCACACCCAAGCCAACCTTCTGGAGTCCTTAACATGGACATGTCTCCCAAACTTAACAGTGGAATACCAATCCAAGCATTTTGCCAAGCTTGCTCCTCTGCGAGACTTATAGCCCGTCCCCTCACCTGTAATCGAACCCCTCATCGGACTCCTCGAGTTTCCAACGAGCAACCCCAATACCGAGGTTGGCCACCAAGCTAGGTACATCCCGTTTCGCCAACCAAACTCTCCTCGAGAGTGCTCTATAGCCGAATGCCTTGTTGCCTCCACCGCTAGCCCCAAAGATATTACAAGTTCTCCCCCAACTTGTCTCAATATGAGTCTAGCCGAACGTCCTGCCTCACCATGTGTTCCGCTCCCACGACTTTACCTGTACGCCGCTCGCGTCAAGGTCCGGGCTTCGCAACATCGCATGCCACGAAGAGCACTCATGGGTGTAAATCCCTCTCTGTCTTATCTCATGGGCCTGGAAACGCCTACAACCATACCACATACGCGGCCTGCTCGCTCAGTCCAACGGCATACATCCGATAAGCCACCGAAGTGTGCGCCACAAGCTTACCCGTCTCCCAATGCCAGCGACTTAGCATGACACCCCGCACGCCCCTGCTTTGCACTTTCGTGCTTCGCATCCAACCTGTGCTACTCTCGTGTCCCATCGCTCCTGGCAAGGGAAGCCAACAAGTCCACACCGGGCTTCTCGATCGTTCACAGTCCACACGACCCTCGCTTTGCCATGGCGCTCCGCGCCCCTGATCTCCTTAGGTTCGCCTCATAAGGCTCCATCCCAACAAGTCAACCTCGCTGGCCATCTAGTCCCTCCATGGCTCGACCATGCCTGGCCTCCAACGCCATTGGTCCAGTCTCTCAAGGTTCACTATATAGATACCGATACCGCTTGCCTCATTGGGTTCCACCCTTCGAGTCTCATAGGCATCGCGCCCCACGAGTTCTCCTTCGGCATGCCTCCCTTTAGAGATCCTATTGAGTTCCGCCTCCTTAGGCCTTCGCGGGAGCCCCACCCCACGAATCCCCGCTCGACACACTTGCCTTCGTGAGTCTTGCCCTTTACGGTGGGCCATCCATCGCAAGACTATCCGTCATCCGCTCGTACGCTCCACTACAGAGATTCAAGCCGGCATAAGGTAGCGCAAGCTATCCTAGGAGGAAAGCCTTGCGGTATTTCCCGCTCCGTAATGTCGTCGACCTCTCGTCTCCGACATTACCCTAGGCCCGTGTCCCTTCAACCGTCCAATACTCGGTCCCACAGAACGCTAGGCTTGGCCACTCCGCTAGCCAAGGGACGACCCATGTCCTATGGGTCGACGAGGGAGTCGGGGCCACTTACGAAGTGTCCACCCCTCCTCTATATACCTTACAAGGCATCCTCCCATTTGGCACGCCGGGGGTACAAAGGTGCTCACCAAGGGGTACGTTTTGAGCCCCCGCATGTGGCACCTATTTTCTTGCTATGGCATGGGCCATTACTAGGGAATTGCCTCCGTTGACTTGACAGCGACTCCAACCCGACGGAACGCCTCAACTCCGCAACTCCATAACTTCGTCAACCCAAGTGCCTACCAAATATGGCCCCCAAGGACGTCACAGTCGAGTCCCAGCGATCGACCCCTGACAAGTCGCCGCCGTCCTCACGCGCTGCCACTGCCGACCCTGGCAGCCTGCAGCCACCTAGGGCAGGTTCAGGCCGAGGCAGCCCCAGCTCCTTTCCCTCGCGCCGCTGTCGCTCTGGGCCACCTTGGCAGCCCTCCCCCGACCCTCGGCGACCATTCCCGCCGGTCACCGTCGTCCCCGCCCGCCGCCACTGCCGCACCTGGCAGCATGCGCCCACCTGGGGCAAGCTCGAGCCGAGGACACCCCAGCTTCTCTCCCTCGCGCCGCCGCCACCACTCTGGGCCACCTTGGCCGCCCTCCTCTGACCTCCGGTGACCCATCGCCGCCGCCCTGTAGCTCCCCGACCGTCGCCGAGGCCGCTGTAAATTGTTGAACCCGAGCCGAGCCCGTGCGGGTGGGGGTTGCCCCGGCCTCGCCCCACCGGCCGCACCCACCTAACGCCGGCACGCCCACCGCCGAGCCGCCGCCGGCCGTGCCCTAGCTCCCCCTTCCCGGTAAGCCAAATTACTGCTGTTTGTGCACTGTTTCGAGGTTGTTTGCACTGTTTCGAGGTTGTTTACACTGTTTCGGCGATTCGAGGCCACCCCGATGCCTTCGGAAGTGAGCACGATGATCCTTGATCAGTGCTGATCATCGTGCTCATCTCCTTTGGGGTCAGCGAGCCCCTAATTTGCAAAATATACGCGGTTTAAGCTCAGTGCGCAGGGTTCGTTGAACTTTGTGTCGCTCCCGCACCTCCCACAGTGAGCCGCTGTGCTCCAAACCGTAAGCACAGCCTCCGGCACGTCAAGACCTGTCAGTACGTGTCTCGGCTGACCTCGAAAGCCCGCGGGTTGCGGTATCGAGCCATAAAACCCCGAAAATCACATAAAATAATATGATTTTATGTAATAGTAGGGGCCTTTATGCAATTGTACACTTCGTGGCTACTGTGGGCAATATGTGGGGGTGGCCGGTGATCTCTGGACTGATTGTCCAAGGTTCGAAGCCTTTGCATAAATCGAATATTGATTTTCGATACGTTTTTCGGCGAAATTCGTCGACGGAACGTGATTTCGGTTCGGATTCCTCCCGACGATATTCGAGTATACTATACTTTGTCACTGAGCCTGGTTGGCTGGTCACTTACGTCGTTTCGGGGGTTCGGAGACAACGGGTGAGCGACGGTGGATTCCACTGTCGAAAACGACACTTTCGGGAACCCGGATCGGAACGGTTATCCGACGATAATCATTTCGATGTGAGTCTTCATGTTTGCTACCAAGACACCTTTATTGTGGCAGCGGGTGACTCATGGCGCGAGTCGGTGAGTTCCGGGACACTTCATGAGTCCCGGCGGAGTCCCCGTGCGATTTCGGGACTTCCGGCAAGTTACGGTAATCAGTTTGGGAAACCGATTCCCGTGGGAATATTTGTGGGGTTGTGGGTTTAGTATTTCTTATATGTGGGTTAGATACTAACCCGGTGGACTCTCCGTAGGTCCGGTTGCCGACCTTCCACAGTCGGGAGAGAGGCACGTTATTCATACAGGTGGGTACTTCAATCCAAAGTCGGTACAGTGGTGCATGCTCGGTGACGTTCTCTCCACCCTCTCTTTATTACCTTGCACATCATGTTATGAGCCTAGCACTCTTTGACTTCTTGCTTATTACTCTACTTGGTTACTTTCTATATTTATCATCATGATCTAAAAGTAGAGCGGATTATTTGTGGTGACCTATTCGGTCGGTTCTGTGACTCTTGTACTTGATGACATATACGGTCGGCATACCCTGAGGGGTAGGATTGTCGGCTAGTTGCCAACGGTTGGCTATTAAGCATATCAGCATCGATCGCCACTGCTCGTACGCATTTCACGAACATCAGCGGTCTGATCCACCGCGAAGGAGTGTTCTTTTTCGAAAAAGTGGTTGGGAGTGCCAACCCGTGAGCCCAGAAGCTTATGCTCGGATTATATGCAGGTAGAGCGGTAGTGGTACAAGCCTGAGGTCTGCAGACCGACATGGCAGGTTTCTGGATTGGGTATATTTGGGACTGATCGTCCGATTGGATGCATACATACAGTAGCAGTAGTGGCATATGTATATCCTAGTTTTCTTATTTGTTATTGCTACTGTATTACCGTTGTATATATCTTTGGTTATCTCTTCCTTTACCGGTGAGTACTCCTCGTCTTCGTCGGCTTACGGTACCCACTGGGAGGGGAGACATATGTACATGTTCTCACCCCCCACCATTTTTCAGGTGATACGGACGGTGAGGGTCGGGACAGTACGTGAGGACGGTATTAGCTAGATGTGCCCAGAGTTATCTGTTGATGATGTCCATTACATTCCGTTGGATTTGTTTAGATCTAACCCTACCCTCTTCCCATAAATAAATGACTTAGACTTTTATGGTTCAGTTCATTTTACTTTATTTGGATATATCAGCTTTATAATGTTAAATAAAGTATTTGTGGTTTTCATGTGAAATTATGGAAATGGTTTTCTACCCCTCATGGTAGCCTGTTTTTAAAGAAAAAGATTTCCGTGTGGGAAACGGTTTTAAAAAAGAATTTTTCGCTTTTTATGATTCTAGTATTTCAAAATAAGTTTCCGGGTGGGAAACATTTTAAATCAATAGAAGTAGATTTACGAATGAAACGTTATAATCTTATGATTAATGGAATGTGAATCGTGATATTGTGATGTCGTGAATGTTTATGGTTTCTATATATATACTGTGGTTGTATCTTGTACTTGTGTGACGCCGTGCAAATACAAGGAAGACTCTGTCCGTGTGAACAGTGGATTTTCTATATTTGTGGGGGGTCTGACATTGCCTAGGGTCAAGGTTTTCACACAAAAAAAAAAAAATTGGGCACTTCCTCTTTGATTCTTAAACTTAAAAGGGACCCCAGGGCGTGACACCTACCATAAGATGAAGCACCAAGACTAGTCCCTGATAAATACTATTGACCCACCAAGCCCGCAGTTTTAATCTTTTACCTCACATCAAATCAAAAAAAGGATATCATACTTACAGGAGTTGTACTGATGTTAGATTATAAGCTTGTTTATTATTTTATTATTTTATTCCTTTTGTTGAAAGGATGTGTACCTTATGAAGGTTGTGTCTTTTACTTTAGGGATATATCTTTTATTGTATGGATGTTTCATTTCATGAAGAGTTGTATTGTTTCATGGTCTATATATGGAGGGCATGTGATTTGTTGTGTATTGGATCCAAATATATGGTAATGTACTAAGTTCAGTCGTACTTAAATAAATTTGGCCTTTCTAATTTAAAATATGTTATAGCTCTTTTAATATAGTTCTTGCCCGCCAAGGCACCAACATTTGGTATCAGAGCACCAGATTGCTAGAAAGAAACTCTGTCAAAAAAAAAAAAGCCAATCAAATTCTCCTACCCCAATATTTATTGACAAAAAATCAACAATCGAGTTATCTAAGAATCCATTGCTTCATGGCAGAAGTAAATATATAAATACAAGATATCACTTTCTTCGTGAAGAAATAAAGAAAAGGCATGTTGAATTAATTCATTACAACTCTGAGGATCAGGTAGCACATGTTTTTACTAAGCCATTACAGTCAGAAGCTTTTTAGAAATTTAGAGAAAAACTTGAAATTTGGACAGTTAAAAATTAAACGAAAATAAAAATATATATTAAAAAAAATAGTGGCCGGAGAAAAGTCAATTAATTAATTTTATGTGTTGACCAGTGCAAATTAATGTTGACCGGTGCAAGTAAAAGGTGCTAGTGAAAGTTGTTGACTCGTGTTGCTGAACAGTGCATCCTCTGAGGAGTTGACAGTTGCAAATGAAAGTAATTTATTGGTGCATTTTTAAATTAGTAGTTGCATCACTTGTAGTTATTAATAACTAACTAGATGTGTCTCTTGGTGTGAAAAGAGACGTCTTTTAATGCCTAAATATATAGTCTGGAGAAATGAATTTGTATCATAAATATAAGTTAACAAGTTGATAAAAAAAGGAGAAAAATGAAGAATAAGGTAATAGTGAGGGTGTCCTACAAAGAACTTGGAAAAAACAAATATTTTCTTAGAGAAGAAAAATATGGCGTTGATTATAGAGAGCAAATCCCTGGCAACGCAATCAACGAATAGGCATGCAAGATTAGAAGTCTAATTTAAAAAAGGGGCAATTTCTTATATACCCCTGAAATGTTTCCGACTTTTCGATTTACCCCTCTTAGAAGGCTAATATTGAAAATACCCCTCCTACGTTCCAACCTATTTCTAATATACCCTTAGAGTTAAAATCTGTTAAGTAACACTGTTATCGCTGTAAAATTACTCTTTTGCCCTTTTCAAATATACCCTTCCACCATCATTGTCTTTCTTATTTGCACTTAAAGTCAGGGGCACAAAAAGTATTTCAACTTTTTGTCTTTTCTAATATACCCCTCTACCGTAACCAACCTTTCTTATTTGCCCTTAAGTTAAGGGCAAAATTGGCATTTTAATTTTTTTTAACTGTGATAGATATTTAACTCACGTTTAACTCAGGTTAACTTAACAGGAGATAACTGCGGGGGTATTTTGCAATAACGGTGGAACATATGAGGGGCATTTTAGAAAGGAAAAAAAAGTAGGGGTAGATCGGATATTTTCAGATGCATGAGGGGTATATAGGCAATTATCCCTTTAAAAAAAGATAGCATTACAAGAAAAACTCCAAGATTATAAAGACCCAATCGAAGAAGATGACGAAAGTTATGCGTAAACAAGCCTAAGGCAGAATGTTAGATTATAACCTTGTTTATTATTTTATTGTTTTATTCTTTTTGTTGAAGGATGTGTACCATATGAAAGGGTATGTCCCTTTGTAAGGTTGTGTCTTTTAATTTACGGATATGCCTTTTAATGTAGGGATGTTTCTTTTCATAAAGAGTTGTATCATTTCTTGGTCTATATATAGAGGGCATGTGATTTGTTGTGTAATGGATCCAAATATATGGTAATTGTACTAAGTTCATTTGTACTTAGTTTAGTCGTGCTTAAAGAAATTTGGCCTTTCTAATTTAAAATATTTTGTAGCTCCTTGAATATAGTTCTTGCCCGCCACGGCGCCAACATTTGGTATCAGAGCCTAGGTTTCTAGAAAGAAACTTTGTAAAATAAAAATGGCCAATGAAATTCTCCTACCCCAATATTTATTAACAACAAAATCAACAATCGAGTTTCTAAGAATCCAGCGCTTTATGGCAGAAGTAAACGTACAGACACAAGATATTATTTTTTTCGTGAAGAAGTAAAAAAAAGGCATGTTGAATTAATTCATTGCAACTGCGAGGATAAGGTAGCAGATATTTTTACTAAGCCATTATAGTCAGAAGCTTTTTAGAAATTTAGAGAAAAACTCAAAATTCGAGTAGTTAAAAATTAAACCAAAATAAAAATATATATTAAAAAAGATAGTGGCTGGAGATGCGTCAATTAATTAATTTTCTGTGTCAACCGGTGCAAATTAATGTTGTTATGGTGTTGACCGGTGCAAGTAAAAGATGCAAGTGAAATTTGTTGACTGGTGCTGTTGAACACTGCATCCTCTGAGGAGTTGACTGGTGCAAATGAAAGTTGTTTATCAGTGCATTTTTAAATTAATAGTTGCATCACTTGTTGTTAATAATGACTAATTACATGTCTCTGTGTAAGAGACATCCTTTCATGCCTATACATGTATATAGTATGGAGAAATGAATTTGTATTATAAATATAAGTTAACAAGTTGATAAAAAAAAGAAAGAGAAAAATGTAGAATAAGGTAATAGGGAGGGTGTCCTACAAAAATCTACTTCAAGAATATTGTGAAAAGATGAAGATACCTCTACCATAATATCGCATTTATCAAGAGGGACCTATTCATGTTCTGAAATTTTATTCTTGTTGAATTCAGTAATTCACATTACATAGGAGATAAAAGGAAGACTACGAAGGAAGTGGAATAGGATGTGGCGCATTTTGCTTTCATGATTACTATGGGTATGATCTCTCTTGATCAAAAGAATATTTATTTAAAGAAACTTGCAAAGAATTTGGAAAGAGCAAATATTTCCTTAGAGAAGGAAATATGGTGTCGATTATAGAGAACAAATAACTGAAGAACGCAATCAACGAACATGCATGCAAGATTAGAAGTCTAATTTCAGAAAAGATAGCAATACAAGGAAAACTCCAAGATTATGAAGACCCAATCGAAGAAGATGACGAAAGTTATGCATAAACAAGCTTAAGCGGGAATGTTAGATTATAAACTTGTTTATTATTTTATTGTTTTATTCTTTTTGTTGAAGGATGTCTACCCTATAAAATGATATGTCCCTTTGTAAGGTTGTGTCTTTTAGTTTAGGGATATGTCTTTTAATGTAGGGATGTTTCTTTTAATGAAGAGTTGTATCGTCTCATGCTCTATATATAGATGGCATGTGATTTGTCGCGTAATGAATCCAAAAATATGGTAATTGTACTAAGTTCAGTTATACTTAAGTTCAGTCGTACATAAATAATTTTGGCCTTTCTAATTTAAAATACTTTATAGCTCTTTTATTGCTTGACCCATGTTAGTATGGTGAGTAGATGCAGGGATTTAGAAAGGGGCTTTATATGAAGTTCCAAATACTCCGTAACGTTTTATGATATGTTTGTCCAAACGCTCTTTAATGTTTTATGATATGTTTGGTTTGTAGTTAAGTAAGAAATAGAAAGCAACATTGAATGTAGATTACGATATCTAAGGAATTCTCGCGATACAATAACAGTATGGGTAACAAGTAAAGCATAATTAACCAATTCTAATCAACTTACTGTTGGCTGTTGATAACCACAATCATGCAACACTAAGCTTGACGAAATGAAAAACAGAAGATCATCTTAATTCAAGTCTTTAGCAACCGATACAAAGTCAAAAGGAAAAAAACCTCGGGATCTTTTTCAAGATCTTCAGCATCTATTACTGGTGGAGGGTTCCCAAGCTCACATAGCTCGCTATATATGGCGACAAGTCCTGCCAAACCCAGCTCTAGAAAAGATAACGGCACAACTTTGTCGAATGATGGCTGACAAGTTATGCAAGAACAGCTATTCAATAGGCAACCAAAAGAATTTGTTTCTTGAGAATAAAAAAGATGATGTGATACACAAACAAATTTTGTTTTAAACTTAAGCAGCCAAAATAACAAGAATAAGTTCGAAAACAGAGTCTACATAATAAACTAATCACGTTTGCAAACCTTTCTTGAACTTCTGATATGACAAGTTAGGTGGCAAATAACATGGAAATAGCGGTTCTAACAATATGAAATAAAGAACATAATACAATAGTAACATATGAGGTAACACTAAAGTTAATAAGTATTAGAAAATTAAAAAGGGTTCTTGCTGAGAGCAGGTATTAAACAAGTTTGCAAGAAGTGCAGCTTTCCTACACAACACTGATCTCTTCTTTTAAGCCCTTGACCATGAAACATAAGACCATGTGCAAAATATTCCTTTTAAAGGAAAATAAAAGGGAAAAAAAAGAAAAAAGAGAAAAAGAGAGGATCTAGGACTAGGACCCTTGAATGCAGGACCAAGTGACCTAGTCAATTGGGACCCATTGGTTCGATTCAATAGGCCTTTCAAATCAAATTCGGGTCTGAACCGAATTAATATCTCTTTGCATTATTAGAATTTTTATTACCATATAAGATTAGATCTACATATGGATAATTGTATTTTAACTTCCTTTTTAGATAGGTACTAGGATTTGATTAGAATTTGATATGTAGTAGAATTATTGATTTCTTTCCACGTTTGTTTTCCTAGTAGTACTTAAAGCTCTATAAATAAGGCCCTAAGCCTCCCTCCTGTATTATGATTTAATGGAAGCTTGAAAGTTTGAGATTAATAAATTTGTATGGAGCTTTTTAAGCACCATAATCCCCTTCACAAAAGAATCGCCCTAAAAAGAGTACCGTACGGGAGTGAATCTGCTTCATGAGTGAATCCTAATTATCTTTCCTATCTTCTTCATTTCTTTCTTTTTGATTTTTCTAAATTTTCTTTTTTCTTTAATTTCGGTAATTTTCATAATTTCTTTATTTTTTTCAATTCCAAAAATATTTCTAAAAGAATAAAAAAAAAACCTAGAAATTAAAAAATCTTTCAAAAACTATTAACACATCTATGCTAAGGGAGAAACCAAATGTGTCCTACAATTGACCATGTCACCTCCTTGAGAAAAAGTTTTTAAGACTCACATGTATATTAGCACATGAAATCACATGGGTATGGCCGCAAATTGATCGCCATACCCATAGCCAGCTTTCCCTCTCCCCACCCCTTCTCTTTCTCTCTCACCTTTTCTCAATACGTACTTATCTTCATCCCTCCCCCCACCTAAAACTTTTTCACAATGAAATATTTGAAGTAAGAAGGGAACCAAAAAGCGCTTAAAAGCAATGTAGCATGGTTTTGAGAAGCATAGGTTGTTTTGTGCCTAAAATTTATCACAATAGATTTTATAACTATATTGTTGCAATGACTTTTGATGTGGTGTGGGCATTTGTTATATATATATTTTTACTTCATGAGAAATGTGTTCTCTCTTTGGTTGTGAAAAAACTTTGCACGCATTTGCTCCTTAAGGGCGTTATTTACGAAGGGCATGTTGGATTAAGTATTATTATTATATTTTGCTTCTCTAAACTAGGTTTTATACCTATAAACATGTTTTGGTGATAAGTTTTATATGAACTGATTTTACATGTAATTTACTAACGTTCCATTTAATTCGTGAAATTCAATATATATAACAATCATTGGTTTTGAAATCCTAATTTATCAGGATTTATTCATTTCTCTTTTCTGAAAAATAAAAGGACTACAATTTTGCAACATGGCATGATCCCCGTTGGTCAACGCCACACTCAACCTCTAGTACGCCTTTGACGTTGTAAACGTCAGGAGCCTCAATGGTGCAGCATGGTGGACCCCAACATTCCAATGCTGCGTCAACGCCATTCTCTGATCCATCGCCAACTGCACTCGTGGGGCGCCTCCGCGAGGTCCCGATCTGGCGCTACTTGATGATGCCTTCAGCTTGAATAACGAGAGGTATTCGCTTCGATATAGTGTAAGTGTTCCATTTCATCTTTTACTCGCATATAATATTTACCATCAAGTCCTGTTTTCTTCGCTAGGTGGATCTACTTGAGTTTTAAATTTGTGGGCTTATATTTACTGCTAACTGAAAGGGAAAAATATGGTTGCTAGGTTCTTATTCTTCATTTTGTATAACTAATTATCCATGCATTATGTTGACTTGCGATATGAAAAGCTAATTCACGAAGAATTTAGTGTTCAATGTAAATTCAATGTACTAGACGTTGTTCAAAAGTTAGAGAGGCTAGGCATTGTTGTAATATCCGAGATTTTGACCGTGTAGCTAAACCCTCTATTAATGATGTTTTTGTGTGTAATGTAATTACATAAGCACTCGTCAAGTTTCAGGAGAAAACGGATTAGGACGGAAAAGTTACGCGATCTGTACTAATCACTTAAAGTGAATAATAACTCCGGTTTTCCGGAGAAGCCAATGAGTGGAGATGGCTTCTGGTGCGTATTGGACTTCTGGTGCATATTGGACTCCGTTCATATTGATCCAATAGCTCATTTTCGACGGTTCGGCTATCCTGGACCCAATGGCACTAATGGATTTGGGTTCTGATGCACGGTTTTCAAGAAAAAGAGTTTTATTGGATTTATATGTATTGGTGTGGTTTTTGGAGATTGGAGAGGGTTGGTTTTGTCGCAAATCAGCGACCAAATCGGATGAAACGAAATGGTAGATTCGATGCCCCAGTCGTGCTGAACACGCTGGCGCAATCCGATCGAAAATCCGACGGACGGATCTCTAGGAATCTTGAAATGTTCGCTGAGGGGTCGAAGTTGGCAAAACGTAAATTTCGCATAAAACCCAATATTTTATGTACCGTTTTGCGTGATTTCGAACGTCGAGATGCGTACGCGTATATTATGCGCGCCGTGAAGGGCTGTGATTGGAATACCCCTTGCTAAGGGACTAAAATGCAATTTCGTCGACTTATATATATGTATGTTGGGGTTTTTCATGCAACCCTAACCCTAATTGTTGCCCTAGCTCCCTCAGACGCGCCCCTATAACTTCCATCACCTCCCAGCACCCTGCCGCACCTACCCCGGCCACCATCGACCTGCTCCAGCCGCCGGAAGAGACCTCCATTGCCTTCTCCCTCCACATTGTCTCAATCACCTCAGCCGGCATTCTCGGGGAACCACCACAAGCATCAAAGTCTTCATCCTCTGGCTGAGACCCACCTCCGGCGCCGTCCCAGCCGGTCCCCGCCGCCCACGCGCGCCGCCGGCACCGCCTGTGCAACCCGCGGCCAGCCCGGGTCAGCTCGGGCCGAGCTCAGTTAAGCTCGAGGCCCGCGTGCTGTANACTTAGAAAAATTTCTATGCAGCCCGGTCCCTGGCCCAAATCTGCTTAGCGAGTTCGGGTTGAAGACGGGTCGAATCGGGTTGTCAAGTAGGTCCAAACCCAACCCGCTGTGGGAAACTCAAGGGTTATGAAACTCATGGGAGTTATGGGTGACTCTTGAGCTTTTGGCATTTATGAGGGCTCATAATGTGGGTTCATTATGTATGTAGTGGGTGAGTTGAAAATGCACCTTTAGGCCTATAAATAGAGGGGTTGGCTAAGGCCATGACACACAAGAGAGAGTATGTGTATGTGAGTTGTAATTCTCATTTTCTAAGTAGTGTAGTACCTAGCGTTTTGAGAGAACATCTGCCTCTTTCTCTTTGTCATTTTCCTTTGCATACTTAGTCGTAGGACGCGAAGGTCCGGACTAGCAATAGGGACGAAGGCTTGCCCATCTTCGAGCAGGAAGGCGGGCGCCGCACGGGCTTTGCGAACAGAAACGCTAAGGCCGTGACACCGTGCTCCCATTGGTCCTGTAAGCCTTAATTATATTATCGGCACACTGTTTAGGGTTTCCGATCCGAAGACACTCCGATAATTTCGAAAGTGAGCACGATGATCCCTGCTTCGTGCTGAACATCGTGCTCAACTCCGTGGGGGTCAACAATGCCCCATTTTGCGTGTTAGACGCGATTTAGGCTCTATGCGCGCTGTTTCACTGAAGTTCGCGTCGCTCGCGCGCTCGCCACAATGGCCGGCAGTGCTCCGAAGTGTGAGCACAGCCTCCAGCACGCCGAGATCTGTCAGCGGGTGTCTCGGCTTGGCTGGAAGATCCTCGGCTTGCGTTGTCGGGCCATAAAAGCCAGGAAATCACATAAAATAATGTGATTATATGTAACCGGGAGGGTTTTTACGCAATTGTGCTTGTTGTGGTCGCTGTTGGCAACGTGTTTGGGCAGTGGGTGACCTCTGGACTGGTTGTCCAAGGCCCCAAGCCTTTCCGGAAATCAAATGTTGATTTCCGGTGCGTTTTTTAGCGAAATCCGCCGACGGAACGCATTTTCAATTCGGGATTCTTTTGACGGTGCCTCGAGGTAGATCTTGTGGTCGCTGAGCCTTGTTGGCTGGTCACTCGTGTTGTTTCGAGAGTTCGGAAACGACGGGTGAGCAATGGAGGGTTCCGGTGTCGAATTGGACACTTCCGGGAACTCGGATTGGAACGATTATCCGACGATAATCGTTTAGGTATGAGGCGATGTGATTGCTACCAAGTCCCATGTATAATGGTGTTTAGTGGTAGCGGGTGACTCGTAGCACGAGTCGGTGAGTTCCGGGACAGTTCGTGGGTCCCGGCAGAGTCCCGGTGTGATTTTCGGGACTTCCGGCAAGTTCGGCAATCGATTTTGGGAAACCGATTCCCGTAGGTTATTGGTGGGGATTGTGAGTTAGTGTTCTGTATTTGTGGGTTTGGATACTAACCCGGTAGATCCTTCGTAGGTCCGGTTGACCTTCTTCAGAAGGGAGATCATGCTACGTACGTACAGGTGGGTACTTCGACCCGAAGTCGATACAGTGGTGCACGCTCGGTGACATTCCTTTCACTCTTTCCTTGTTGTTTATCTTGCATATTATATGTTGAGCCTAGCACCTATACCATGCTTCTTTATTGCTCTACTTAGTTGGTTGCATACCCAGTATCATATTTTAGAAGTAGAGCGGTTTTGTGATTATCTATGAGATTGACCTAGTTGGTCGGTTCTTGTATCTCGTACCTGTGACCTATTCGGTCGATTCACTACATCTGTTATTGTGATCTATTTGGTCAGTTGGACTACTTGGTGACCTACGCGGTCGGTATACCCTAAGGGGTTGGATTGTCAGCTAGTTGCCGATGTTCGGCTATTGAACATATCAGCATCGATCGCCACTGCTCGTACGCATTTCACGAACACCAGCGATCTGATCCACCGCAAGAGGGTGTTCTTTTTCGGAAAAGTGGTTGGGAGTGCGAGCCCGTGAGCCAGAGGGGTTATATGCTTTCAGACCCAAGAGCTTATGCTGGGGTCATGGGCCTGAGGTGTTGCGGACCAATATGGCTTGTTTCTGTTTGGAGCAGTTGTGGCATGGGCCTGAGGTGTTGCGGACCAATATGGCTTGTTTCTGATTGGGTACTTTTGGACTTGTCGTCCGGTTGATGCATACATACAGTAGCGATAGTTGTACATTTATACATCTTGTTCATTTATTCTCGTTGCTACTGTATTTCACTTACCGATATTGTTGTTTATCCTCCTTGACTGGTGAGCATCCCTCGCCCTCGTCGGCTTGCGGTACCCACTGGGAGGGGAGACATGTTTACATGTTCTCACCCCCCACCTCCATTACAGGTGACATCGCGGGTCCTAGTGGGACGGATCGTGAGGAGCGTACTTAGCGATCATTAGAGCCACCGTCCAGTCATTTGGTTTAACTCTTAACTCCGTTCTTTTAAATAAATGACTTAGACAGCATCATGGTTCAGTAATTTTATGTGAGTTGAATATTTGGGTTTTATAAATGTAATAAAAAACTTGTGGATTCTTGTGAAATAAAAATGGTTTTCTACCCCTCGAGGTAGCGAGTTTTTGAAAGGAAAAGATTTCCGTGTAGGAAACAATTTTTAAAACGGTTTTCTCAGTTTTCATGAATTAGTGTTTTAAAACGAGTTTCCAAGTAGGAAACATTTTAAACTAATAGTTGTGGATTTATGAATAACTCTGGTTGTGATTGTGAATGGTGTATGATTATGTGTATGTGCATATGTGTGGTTGTATCCTGTTTGGCAAATCTTGTATCTTGTACTTGTGCGACGCCGTGCAAATACAGGAGAGACTCTGTCCGTGTGAACAGTGGACTCCCTGTATTTGTGGCGGATCTGGCATACCCTGGGGATCAGGTTTTTCAAAAAAAAAAAAAATTTTGGGCACTTTCACTTTACTTTTAAATCAAAAAGGGATCTTGGGGCGTGACAATTGTAGCAGAAGGTAGGGTAGGGGACGGCGGTGGGGTGAGATTGGAGAGGATGGGTGTGTGGCGCGACAGAGGTGGGGTCGGGGGTAGGGTTGCAGCCATAGGTCGCAGGTCACCGGAGCCGACGTCTAGTAAGGAGAGGAGATGGGCCAGCGCAATCTAAGGAAAGTGTTATTATTTAAAGAAACCAATGAAAATCTTTTCTCAATGCACTTTCTGGCTGCATAAATTACGTTCAACCCGCAACACCAAAAGGGTCCATGGACCTAATTCTAGTCTAGGTATCATACCGCATATGTTTCTCACTAAAGCCAAGGACAGCGAAGGAATATTACCCAAACAACAAGAACATGCTAAGAAAAATAGCAACACAACAATACTCTTTCATGGTGTAAGGAAGTGAATTCTCGAAATCCGAGGATTGTACTTCATTCAGGATCGACTAACTGTCGAGAGAATACCCTTTGTGGGAGTTGAAAATGTCCAAAACACAAAAAGTGCTTTGGAGTTGAGTCCGCGAGAGCAAATAAGCAAAAATCTGGACTTGGCAGACTCTGCTCTCGGGGACGGGTCCCCCTCCAGGGACCGATCCCCGTAGCTACAGTAGCAGGGTTGCTCGATGCAACCGGTCCCTGGTAGGGAGGGACCGGTCCCTGTAGGTGAAAACCGGAAAAAATGTCGAAATTTGGCTAAGTCCTGAAAATCGAGCTCTCGGGGACCGGTCTCTCAGGTGAGGACCGGTCTCCCGAGGACCGGTCTCCCGGGGAGAGACCGGTTCCCGAGCGCGTGCGCCCAAGGGAGGCCCTCGGGGACCGGTCCCAAGTCGGGGAGACCGGTCCCTCCGCGCGAATTCTGCCCAGTAAAGGCAGTGCACAGGATTAAAAGTTGAGGGGTTTTTATGCAAAATGGCATTAGTTAGGGGGGGATTAGAGGGGCTGAGCCCTCTTCCTCTCTCACCCTCACTCACACTCTCTCCCTCTCTTTCTCTCTTGCTCTCTCTCTCTCTAGAAAAGAAAGGAGAAGAAGAGAAACAAGAAGGAAAGGAAGAAGAAGAACAAGAAGGAGAAGAAGAAGGAGATCAAGAGGAAGGCTTTGGACACCTTCATCTCCCTCTCATCTTCTCTTTGGAGTAGCTCTAGAGGTAAGCTACTAAACCATAGCTTGTAAAACTTAGGGTTTTTGGGTTTTGAGCTTTGAAATGGGTCAAATGGACCCTAAGCATGCTTCTAAGTAGATCAATCCCAAGAATCTAGGGATTTATTGGATGGTTTGCTATAGGTGCAAACCTAGGGCTCCAAAATGGGGTTTTTGAGAAGTATGAGATTGATCTCATTTGAAGCCTTGGAAACCTAATTGCTAGGTCACAAAACGTGGGGGCGAAGTCGGTTTTAGCATTCGGCGAGCCGGCGTGAAGTTCTCGGCACAATAGGGCCGAATTAGCATTGACTTGGGCAAGGAAGGCTAAAGCCTTTTCGTGGGGTTCGCCGAGAAGAATTTCCAAAGCCTCTACATCGATTAAAGGTGGGGGGTACCATCCCGAAGCTTTCGAACTCCTTTCTATGTCTTAGATTGCATTTAATCTCATCTCTTACATGTTGCATTGTAGGATTGTATAGTAACTCCATTCCTTATGCTTTCTAATTGATAACCTAGTGTACTTGGAACGCTTGGTAACTTAGATAGGTGAGGATTGAGTCGGAACGTGAATCCTATGATGCGAGAGAAAAGAGATGAACCCGATGGGGGTGTTGATGACATAGAAAATAGTGTTAATGTTAAAGAACAAACGAGTGGCATCCAAATGTTAAATGATGACGAGTGGCATTAATGTAGCGTAAATGACGCTAGAGGTTTGAGAACCTAGGGATAGATGGATCCCTTAGAAAATGCCTTGTGGACAAGAACTTAGCAAACCTAAGTAACCTCACATGGAGAGGTTGTCGATGAGTCGATTGAGACATTGACCCTAGTGATAGGGCTTCCTCACTTAGAGAGGATTGATTGGGTTGTGGACCCTAGTAGTAGTACTTCCTCACTTGGAGAGGATTGGATTGGGTTGTGACCCTAGCTGTAGGGTGTCCTCACTTGGAGAGGATAGATCTAGCTCACAGTCTGCTTTTGGGGTGGTATAGCCATCCATATCCCCACATGGAGGGGATTGTCGTCGAGTACTCCGGAGTGTCGCGCGACTAGGACCACTTGGAGGTCCGGACCACATGGAGGTCCGCAGACGGTCCCGGGCTTGGGTGCACTTGGAGCTCCCTCCCCACTTTGGGATTGAAAGGTGAGTTATAGGCGAGCCCTAGGGCCTTGCCACGGATTGGGTAAATGGACAACAAAAGGTTTAATAATGTCATTGAACATTGCTATTCGAACATGGATCGAATTTGTTAGTATGGTAGTAAACCTTTATTATATGATGCATGCATTCATATTCATGATTATGGGCATAGTAGTATAGTTTTCCTACTATTGCATTTACAGTTTTTAGATACATATCTATCTATCTATCTGTTATTACTTATGCCCACTTGGACCTAGTGGGGAGATCGGCAGAGTCGGCGGCCGAGCCCACTGGGAACTATGGAAGATAGTTCTCACCCCACTCTATTTCCAGTGGTAGGTACAGGGCTGCCGAGGGAGGACCGCGGCAAGGGCATCGCGCCCGACCAGTGAGACTGTGATAGTATAGTAGCTTTCCTTTTTGCATTAGTACACCTATGTATTGAGAGAGATTCATTGTAGGTGAGGACTATGGGGAGTTATGTATTTTGGGTGAAAGATGTAATCATTTAAAGAAAATGATGTAAATGAAAAGAATGAACTATTGTAATAGTTAGCAAAGTACTCTCTTTATTTCACATGCTTTATCTTGTGGATTACTTGCTCTTGTAGTTGCTGGCACTATTTGTACCCCGTCGAATGTGTATGTTTAGAATTTAAATTCCTGGGGAATTCTTGTACACATTCTTGTTGTGAGCCTTGGGCGGACATGGGAGGTGCTGTCCGTTCGGCGGTCCGCTCGGCGCGCCCGAATCATGCCAAATTGGTAGTGGTTTCGGGGCGGGGCATGACGTGACACATGGGTACATCAACTATATCCATAAGTCTTAAGTTCCTCCAAAGCTACAATTCACAAACTCCTATAATTCATCAAGAAACATTCAGTTTGCTTAAGATATCAAGCCAATTAGCATCCTTAATTTCATCTCAGTTTGGCTGGATATTAGATTATAAAGTTACCATGTAAAGACTAATGCCTCCATTTCAGCTCATTTTTCTCCAGTTTACTAAGTAATGGTTCCTATCAATCTCATGTAAAGGAACTTTCACTTAACAGTCATGTAAGTCTAGTTGGCTTTCCATTCCCAATATTTGTCGTGCAAATACTAACAAGGAGTATGCTTACAGTCATTCAGCTTTTCTTTATTACAATTCCTTTGTCACATTTACTCTTTGCAGAATAGTTCACCTACAAAGTAATTGGAAAAGAACATAAAGTATGCCAATTTTACGAAAAAGACTACTACAGAATTAGTACAATTGTTCTTTATTCTCTGGTTGAACTAGTGAAATTGGGTTTTTCTATTTAATGCACTTGGAAATAAACAGATAGATTGACCACAACAAAAAAAAAAAAAAAGAAACAATGAGAGTAGTATTCCAAATTGAGAAAAGAGGTGCACATACCAATATATTAAGAGGGTTCCGTATCAATATGAAATGTTTCCCTTTCCTCATCAAATCACTCGTTAAATTAGGAAGGCGTTGTTTTGCCATATGCTACATATAGAAAACATATGAACAGAAAATCAGATGGCTTCAATTTGAACAAGCTAATTAACAAAAGAGATACATCAGGAAGAGGGGTAAAATATACACAAAGGCCAAACTCGGAAGATGCACATTCACATCAATTCTAATAACGATATAGAAATATCACCTTACAGTAACGATATTTCTTCTTTCCAGGACCAAAGATCACCTCCTTGACAACCTTATTGCCATCAGAATCCTACATCAGAATAATAATGGTAAAAAAATGTGAGAGGAAAAACTAGAAAACCTGCGTACTTAGCAGTATCATGCATTTGATTAATTACATGATCAATCTGTTGCAGGAAGAGTTTCTCCAAGAAAAGGAAAGCCAAAAGTACTCCAACTCTGGAGAATTTTCTAGTTTAATCACAGGACTAGGTCGTAGTAATTTTGAATAATTATTTTTCTCTATATCTAAATAACAAATAGTATCTTCAACATGCAAACTGAAATTCCATTAAAATGCGGGAACTTTGTATTTATTGATCACCGAGTTGCATATCAATGAAAGATAGCAGAAATATTACATGCAACAATTTTCAGTTAGAGAAAAGGTGATTTGATACAAAGATAATTCCTCAATAATAGGCTCCCCCAGCGCTTAACTTACCATTTTGGAAAGAAGCTCATCGCGGTAAGGTCTTTCAACCCCAGTGACTTGTAAAAAATTTGCATAGAGAGGTTCATCAAGGACCTCTATATCATCTCTCTAAACAATTAGAAGGAAAATAAAAGAATCAGAGTACAAGTATAAAAGATCTACATACAAAGAAGGCAATGCAAAAGAGCACACATAGTTTTTGTGAATGGATCTAAATGTCGACTTAGGCGCATTACTACAAAGAGTTATAAATTATTTTGGCTACATAAACAATAATTTACTATAGAAAAGATCTATCAGATAAAAACCAGAACTCATTACAAGAAAGAAAGGAATTCAATTGTATAACTTTCTCTTATCGAGAACCAGTAGAAATGCCAAATAATTGGTGAATGCATAGACTTGCAGTAGTAACTACCTTGTTCAACTTAATCCATCAGGTAAAACGATTATATAGAGTAAAGAACTAGGATATCTAGGAAGGTTAGGTTTCAAGGTCAACAAATTGACAGATAATGCTCATGTCATCAATCTCAACCTATTGACAAAGCTTGCTTCACAGAGACTTTTTTTTTCCAAATGACCCTATAAAATTTCCTAATTGGGTAAATAACCCTATGAAAAAAAAATTTGGCAAACTAACCCTCCTTTTGCCATATAGGAGCCACGGTGGAATTTTTGCTTAAAGGCGGTGAACGATTCACCGCCTTCCAAATTTCCAACAAAAGCGGTGAATCATTCACCGTCTTTCTCTTAATATACAAAACAGTGAATGATTTATTATTTCTTTCTATTTTTCATATTTAATTCTAACAAGCACATAAAAATTTCAACAAATCACATATAATCTTAACAACGAAAAAAAACCTAATAATCTGTCCATACAATCCTAACAATCAAACAAAAATTCTAATAATCCACATACAATTCTAACAACCTCATTTTTTTCTATTTCCCATATATAATCCTAACAACTACATAAAAATTTTAACAAATCACATAGAATTTTAACGACCTGCTAACAAACAATCTTCAAGAAGGCGGTGAATGATTTACCACTTTAGTAGGAAATTATGAAGATGGTGAATCATTTGTCGTCTTCTTAAAAACAGTGAATCAACCACTTTTAAAAAAAAATTCACCCCCGCAATGACTTGTCAAAAGAAGGGTTATTTCGCCAAATATTTTTTTACTAGGGTCATTTAGCCAATTATAATATTTTTTAGGATTATTTAGGGAAAAAAAGTCCGCATCACAGGCCATGTTTGAACATAAAGTAAAATAATCCCGCTAAATGTAGCCTATTTAGGCCCACGGGCTTTCATAAAAAAGAGAGAAGAAAAGAAAAGAAAAGAAACAAGTACAAAGTTATAAATTTTGTGCAGATCTTCTATCCCCTAACCTAAAATTGCTGATTCATCATCTCGAAATAAATAATGGACAAGCTGGAAATCCATGCGATGCTTGAGCAGTAATTGACTTCACAAGGATTTAAGTGTCGTAGCACAGGGTTGTGTCGAAAACTTTCTTGTAAGGTACGGCATGGTGCGTGCCGAGCCGTGCTAGTGCGTGCCGGGCCGTGCAAGTGCGTGCTGGTCACAAAAAATACATGTGTGCCGACATATAATGGCATAAAATATTTATTTTCTTTAGCAACAAAATATTCTAATTGCTTATTATGTTTCATTATCAAATCTTTTGAACATTATTGAGAAAATTACTTGCTAATTTAAAGAAAAGAGTGTTTTGAGTTGTGCCATCAGCATAGGGTTGTATCATGCCGATATCTTGTTGGCACGATACGGCACGGTGGATACGGCCCGTGCCGGTAGGGAACTTAAATCCTTAGACTTCACATAAACTAAGGTATCTAAATATAATCTCATAAAAGAATACTAAGAAGATTTATTTATCCCAATGTACATAGATTGTTGAGATGATCCTAAGATATCAATATATTCGGAATATTCTATTAACATATAAATATAATCTTAAAATTATAGATAATTATAAATATTCAAATACCATCAAGTACAAAAGAATTTCAAGGACATTTTAGGATCAAATAAATTTAGAACTGAGATGAGATTGGAGATAAATATTAAGGTTTAAAGTGCCGCCTCGTGCCGTACGGCACGGGGCGGCACGTACCGTGCCACCAAGAAGGTGGCACAGTACAAGACCCCCCTCCATGCCACGGCACGCAGCGCCGTGCCGCACGAGACAGAGCGGCACGGAGCAACGTGCCACGGCATAGTGCCGACACGGCATTGTGCTTTTTTTTTTTTTTTTTTTTTTTTTTTTTTTTTTTTTTTTTTTTTTTTTTTTTTTTTTTTTTTTTTTTTTTTTGCTTTTCTGGTTTTTTTTTGGTTTTTGTTTTTTTTCTTTTTGTTTTGTTCTTCGGGGTATCCAAAGCATTCTGGGTACCCCACGCCCCCCCAAAGACATTGCAAATCAAAAGTTTACTTATTAGGTAAGTCAAAAAATTATAATTTAATTTTTTTTGTTTATCATATACAGACAAAAGATTTGTCCGAGCCCTCTGCTTCCACCACAGATATCTATTTTTTCTTCAGAAATTATTTTATTAAAATTTGTCGCACCGCGAAATTTTTGGCGAATTAAAGGAACAAAATCAAATTCAATAAACAAATTTTGAATCACATCAAACATAAAATTTTATTTTTGGACTAGAAGATCGAAAATACTGATAAAATTAAAAGCTAAATTAAATCAATTGATACTTAAATATATTTAATTTATTTGTCATATAATTTATTGCTTAATGTTTTTGATAGATCTACTAATTTTTTGAAAAAATTAATTAAAAAAAATAATTTTTTCAAATACTTTTTAAAATAATTTTTTCAAATATTTTTAAAATTATTTTTTTGTATTTTATAAAAGAAAGACTGTAATATGGTCAAAAGAAAAAAAGAAAAAAAGATGTTTTTGCATTTTAAAAATTCTAACCTGTAAAAATTTTTATTCTGCATCAGGTATAATTGTACTTTAAATACAAAAAAGCTTACAAATATGTTAATTAACGAGTATAGTAAGTTATACATAGCAAATATTCATAATTATTTGATTAAATTTTTCAAAATAACATTATAAAAGTTTATTAAAACCAAAAAAACTAAAATAGGTCTGTACCAAAGCATGCCAGTAGGAGGTCGTGCGTATCCATCGGCACGCAACCGTACCATGTGTCGGCACGGAAGTATGCCGGTGTCGTACCGTGCCAGGCAGACAGCGGCACGCCCTCGTGCCACGGCACTTTAAACCTTGTAAATAAGTATTTAGAAAACAACTAAATGCTTTAAACAACTAAGCCAACTTATAAGTTTTATTTAAAATTTTCCAATTTATATAATAAATCATATTAGAAATCAAACATATACAGATGCATATCAGTTAAAACTGCAAGACAACTTAAGGAGATACCTAGTGTCATGGACTTCAGACTGCTCTTTACCGCGGAAGCGAAGGTACGTCTTAGAAGCTAGATGGGCCTAATTTAGGCATAAGATTCTACTTTCTAGGGAATTCTATGCTTTACGCTTACTCGCAATGCTTAAAACTTACTTAGTGTATATGTTTGATACGACATCTAATACCTAACAGGTTGTTTCATAATGAAAATTGTTCATGAAACATGTTCTTTCTTTCATGTTTGAGAGTTAGCATCTTTTACTAACAGATGAGCCACAATACAAACTTTGTTGAAGTTTTACAGCTTCAGCGATTTGAAAGCCAAATTAGCAAAACTTAAATTGCTCTTCATTATCCTTATACAAAGTCCCAACTTGTACATATTTCCGCCAATAATTTCCAAACCAATTACAACTTACAACAATATATTGGTAATCAAATCAATTATATTTAACATAAAATCAATCTTCACATATTTTCAGAAATTACATTCACTAGACAAAAGGTTTGGATATGCATTCGTAAATGAATATTATTCAAAACTCATCATCATTAGCTTAAAACTAGAGTTGATTTATACTAGCTAAGGTCCATCCAGCAGGAAAAAAAAAAAAAAAGGTTAAATAGACAACATAATTTGTAGAAAATTTGAAGAATAAGACTTTGGCACTGTGTAAGACAGCTAAGGCAATTTCTAATGAAAAGACCACTAATATTTTAAACACTAAACATGTCTTTCTATCTAAAAGTCAATGCTTTGCAATTACAGAATAAGAGTTTGTTTCATGAAACAAATTATGCATGTTGAGTATAAAATATAACAATACTGTTCTCTAGCAACTTAAGCTTTTCAACGCAAATGTTTGCTTCATGTGGTACCAGGAGATTTTGATTCAAATCTGCCTAGACTCAGTAGTCTCATCAAATTTCCTCTGTTTAGTTCAAAAACTCACATGCTGAGCTAGCAGTCAAAACTAGCGAGGATTTAAATGCCGTGGCATTGGGTCGTGTCAGAAACTTGCCGGCACGGTACGGCAATGTGCGTGTCGAGCCGTGCCGAACCATGCCGATGCGTGCCGGTCAAAAAAATTCTTGTGTGCGGACACATAATAGCATGAAATATTTATTTTCTTTAGCAACAAAATATTCTAACAATTTATTATGTCTTTTTATCAGATCATTTGAACTTTATTGAGAAAATTACTTACTAATTTAAAGAATAGAGGGTTTTGAGCTGTGCCATCGACACGGAGTCTGTATCGTGCCGGTATCTTGTTGGCACGGTACGGCACAGTGGATACGGCCCGTGCCGACGGGCACTTAAAACCTTAGTCAAAAGTTAAGGTGGTTTCGAAGAAAGAATAAAATAAAAGATAAGGAGGTCATTTTCAAATGGCATATGGTTGAGGGGGGTCTCCAAAGATTTTCACCTTAAGTTTTTGTCGGTCGTTCGGATATATGAATATCTTATTCAGTGTATTTTCTTTATTTACTAAAGAAATTTGTTCATTTGGTAGATCAAGAGTGTGATCTAATACATCAAATGGCATACCATATTCAACTTTCTAGTCATTTTCTTTTCTCGAAATAAGATAAATCATCTTCTAAGTAAAATATGTTATTCCACCAAATCATGGATGTACCGAATAAGTCATTATTGGATAACTAATTCCAACATCCATCCAAACAGAGTCTAAACGAAAACAGTTCAGGGATCTAATTCAAAATGGTCTCCGTACATTTTCACCCACGATAATCTAACGAAACATGTATTGTTGCACAACACCACTCCAATGTAGAGCGAGAAATAGAGAGATAGAGTGAGAGCTTTTCACTCATTTTCACCCATGATAGTCACAATCTAATGAAACATGTACTCAGCAATCACAAGGAGCACATGTAGAGAGAGAGAGAGAGAGAGAGAGAGAGAGAGAGAGAGAGAGAGGAGGGACCTGGGCAAAGGAGTACATGAGGCTGGTGCTGAGGGATCTTGGAGCCGACCATGAGTGGATCACCTCCACCTCCCGCACCTCCCCCTCCATTCTCGAACGTAGCAAGAAAGAACCGGGAAGCGATCAGATTGTTGGGGTTTTTTGGGAGAGGGAGAGATCACAGCACCCAAATTAAGGATTCCTCCCAATTTGGCTCGGCTTTTCAAGTGTGTTTGATGTTTGATCGGGGTGAAGAAAGGGCAACAGGGATTGAGGGCATCTAATTAATGTAAAAACTTCAAATACACCCCTGTAGGTTCGTACTTTTTCACTTTAATACCCTGTGATACATCAATTTAGTACCCTATGGTTTCACACTCTCTCACTTTAGTGTCTTGTAATTTAAAGTGCATCTATTTAGTACCCTGTGATTTTATTTTTCTCTTTTCGTCGGCTTTTTTGTTAATATTTTGTTAAATTATATACAAAAAAACTTCAAATACCCTACCTAAATTTATCGAATGTTTACTTTAGTACCCTTTAGTTTTAACTTTGTTACTGATTTTTTTTCTTCCATTAATATTTGGTTAAACTATATACAAAAAAACTTTAGATACCCTACCTAGGTTTATCGAATATTCACTTTAGTACCATTTAATTTTAACTTTATCACTGATTTAACAAAAAAATTAGTGAAATGGGTAATAAAAAGAGAAAAATAAAACCAGACGGTAATAACTTGATACACTTTAAACTACAGGACACTAAAGTGAGAAAGTGCGAAACCATAGGGGCTAACTTGATACAATGGATAATAAAAAGAGAAAAATGAAACCATAGGGTACTAACTTGATACATTTTAAACCACAGAGTACTAAAGTGAGAAAGTGTGAAAGTGGTGAAACTAGGTTGGGGGGGGGGGGAGAGTTTACCCTTAATTAATTATACAAGGAAAGAAGACACAATATATCGTACTAAAAAAAGAATTCTAGGAGTTCGTAGTTTAGGGCATGTTTGTTTCATCAAAATTGGACTTTGAGTTGAAGTGGACTTTGAATTGAAATGGACTTCGGTAAAAATTATTTCTTTTCTACTGTTTGTTTCGTAGTTATAAAAGTGAAGTTTCATTAGTTCTGCTGTTTATTTGATAGGAAGTGTATAATATAAAACTATAATTTATGTATAAATAATAAATAATTTAATAAATAAAAATAATATAATTATATTTTTTATATAATTAAAATTTAATTTAAAACAACTATATTACTTTTTAAACATAAATTACAGTAATACAGCAATAAAATTATAAAGTAAAAAAAATTAATACTTAATTAATTAATTTTTATAATATTTAATTGTACAAATTAAATAAAGAAAATATTAAAATTTTACTAATCAATTTTTATCATATTTTAAATATGTCAACTAAATAAAAAAAATAATTAGTACCATAATTAAATATATTTAAATATAACTATCTTTACGTAGTATATTATTTTATTATTTTTTTTTCATCTCTTTTTACCGTAATTGATTTCGGCCCATGATCCTGTTTTAGGTTAACTCGAGTTTCGACCGTAATTTATTTACAGCTAGTCAAACAATGGAAGTAATCGTTTACGGCGAAAACGATTTTCCTTCTCTCCACTTCTACGCCAATTCCACCCAAACAAACATGCCCTAAAACGTAAAGATGGAGCGGCATTAGCTGTTTCCTATTCATCGATCTCTTCTCCGACTCCTCATGCACTTCGATCTTTTTTTAAATCTTTTCTCTTTTTTTCTGTTCTTTTCTTTTCAAATAATATAATATAATAACTAATTAATATAAAAAAAATAAATATGATATTAATTAATATTTATATTATTTTAGAATCTGCTAATGATTCCCACAATAAAAAGATTCTGAAAAACAAGTTTAATGAATGTACTAGATGCATTGGAGTTAATATGCTTAATTTGATTTACAAAATAAATGCAATAAATGCAATCTCTCGATGTTTATGTACCTTGATCCCTTATTTTTGTGCTCCTTATTGATAAAAAAATAAATTAAAATTTTTACTGTGGCAAAAAGCAACAATAATATTTAAAAATTTTAAAGCGAAATATTCAAGTTACTTTTAGTATTTTTCTTACAGTTATTATGCAAGAGCGTGATTAAGATACAAACTAAAGTGTAAGAAAATTATAAATTTTGTCCAACTTAAATACTTTAAGTTTTTTTAAAAATAGAAGAAATAATTTTAGGCGAAATTACAAAAAACCCCTCTGTAATAACCTGCTTTTTCACTTTTCCCCCCTGACATTTAAAAACCTACACTTTGCCCCCCTGTAAAATGAAAAATGTTCACAAGGGGTTACGGTGCGTAAAATGACTATTTTGCCCCTCGTCATTGTCGTCTTCTTCCCCATCTTCCTCGGCCGCCCCTTCGTTCGGCCGCGATTCCCACCTCAATCGGCCGCGATTTCTCTCCATTTCCTTCTCCACCTGCTCCCCTTCTCCTCTTGCACCCTCGCCGCCCTCGATTTCGGCGATAATAGGAGAAAACCGAGGTGGGCGACAGTAGGAGAAGGGCAAAGAAGGTGAAGGCGAGGCGGCGGAGGACGGCGAAGGGGATGTGGGTGAGGGCGAGGCAGTGGAGGACGGCGAGGCGGCTAGGCGGCGAGGTGGCGAGCCGGAGGGAGGCGAAGCAACAGGGAGATGGCGGAGGGGTATTTTCGGCATAAAAATATATTTTTTAACGGAATCCTAACGGTAGGGGATGAAGTGCACATTTTTTATTTTACAGGGAGGCAAAGTGTAGGTTTTTAAATGTCAGGGAGGAAAAGTGAAAAAACGGGTTATTACAAGGGGGTTTTCTGTAATTTAGCCATAATTTTATAAAAATTATTAATGATGTTTCGAGCAATTCATGTGCTGCGAGCCGATTTCTTAGACCATTGACCCGGTCAAAGATTCTCCCTTGGAAATAGTACGAGGAGATGAAACGGCTACGAATAATTGACCCTCGAAATTTGCGCCCACTACAGGTTAAGCGATTCGGCTGACGAGGGATCGGATCAGCCAGGTTCAATTTTTTACACAGTAATTCCGGGTCGGCTAGATGAGCTGAATTCGAGACAAGCATTGATTCGGCTAAAAAGCCAAACTACTTATATATTGCTCAAAGTCGGTTGAAACAAGAAAATACAAAACTGAAGTATGCCACTACAGCACACACTCCTGAAAAGAAATCTAATTCTACAGACTACTCCTAGGAAAAGTAATATATGTAGGAAAACGAGAAAGATTACAGTTAAACTACTCTTAGAAATCAAGAAAAAATGCGTGAAATTGAAAGTGGTCTTCTTGTTTGCAGGGAAAAAAGACCTCTCTTCCAGGTGTCCTCTGTTTATTTATAATCCGCCTGTTATTATTCAGTTATCCCTATGATCGGCCACCCTAATTTCGTGGGCCATTACTAGCTGATCTTAACTGTATGTAACCGCATGGACCTTAACTACTTTTACAGTTTGATGTGATTCCTTCTTTGTTCATGGTGCACCATCTGTTATTTATCCATGGCTTCATAGACTATTGTTGTGGTGCATTCCGGTTTACCACATGGTGCGTTTTCTTTGGCGCCAACAATTGCCCCCTCGACAGCTTTCGAATGATCAGTTCGGTGGCTGGTGTAATCTCTTTCAAGGGCTTGGATTTCAAAATCATCATTTCGAACTGCCTTATACCGTCTTATTCTTTCAGCCGTCCTTTCGCTTTTGATGGCCACGATCTTCCACGTTCTTTTTGCCTTTTTTGAGGCATTAATTAGGTCATTTATGGCCGCCGTTTTTTCACCATTAAAGCTATTTTTTGAAATTCCATCCGACGGCTCTCTCTCCTCTTTCTCTTGCCTCTTGTGCTTCATCACCTTCTTTTTTCTTGAACATCTTCTCTTCTTCATCTCTATCTGAGGTCTTTCGCTTTTCTTCTATTTTCTATCTTCTCTCATCATTCTTCCTTGCATTTTAACTTCTAATGGCTTCGCTTCCTCCTCTTCCTTCATCTCCTTCCCTCGATTACACTCTCCTTCGCCAATATGTCGAAAAGGATCCTTCTCGGTTTATACTAGGTCCCTCGTTTGTGGACGATCCTATTCCTGAATTTTTTTCTTTTTCGACTGAGGGCCTTCCCTTGATGGCTGATGCCATTCACTTTTCCTCTTGGTATGTTTCAAATGCCTCAAAATTGTCTAGGAAAACCCCCGGACTTGGTTGAGTGTTTCAAACGCCTATCTTGCTTGGTTAGACTGTGTCGAAGCATCCTATGCTGACCTCTGGCGCGAGGTCCGGATTTATGAAGCTATTCAACTCTCAAGGACTCTTCCTATAGCCGACAATTTTCTTTTGGCTGCGGCTCTCTATTTCTGGTCCCCTGTTTCTAATACCTTCCTTTTTAGAGCGGGACCCTTCACTCCAACTTTTCTTGATGTGGCGGCGATAGTCGGTCGCCCCTAACGACGTAAATGATTTTGAGGCCTATCTTGATCCAAAGGCTGATCTTGCCTATACCAAATTCATTCGTCGGTTTGCAAGCCAGTATCCTACTCCGGTTACAAGGAAGGAACACACAACCATTCTTCTTTATTGGCTTTGTCACAATCTCGTTCACAGAAGATTAACCGAGATTTTATTCCGATCGCCATTGCCCTAGCCAATGGCGAGAAACTGGCACTAGGTACATATTTCCTTTCTTTCATATATAGAGAAATTTTTGAATCTATTAAACCATTATCATTGGGGGGGGTGGTGTGGTAATCAGTTCCGGATACGGTGTCTTATGGTTGTTGCAAATGTGTTTATAAATTTATTTTCCCTACTTGTGCCGAACCCCTTTGGATTTGGATTCGGCTCCCAATTTTGACACCTATGGCTTGGCTCTCGGCTGTCCAGAGCCTTTGACCCCGGATCAACCACTTGATTTCTCCAAGTATTTTAAGATTTTTTACGAAAAGAGCAAGCATCTCTTCATTAGATGGCCTCCATTTGGAGAACGTGTTTCTAGCCCATCTCGGCTTCTTACTCGGTTTGAGGCCATTCAAGATCAGCCGGCCTTTTCTCACGCCAGTGAAAATTCCAACATGTGGTATTCCGACATGTGGTTTTCCCTACTAGCCGCTAGAAACTTGCACGTCGGATTGAAAAATCGCTCCAAATTGACGCCTAGTATAGAAGTGTATTCCCCCCAATACGTAGCGTGTCAGTTCGGATTCGTCCAAGCCCTTCCAGCCCCCGCCAAATTCTTTATGGCTAACACTGCTCGTGGCAGTCCTCCTACAAAGAGTGTAGCTGAAGCTAATCGGATCTTGGCTATGAGGAATCGTCTTCGACGTTTCTTAAAACTTGTGAGCTTTCGGCCAAATCATGCAAGGGCATGGATTTTCGCTTTACTAAAGCCTTGGAAGCTTTTTGTGAACAATATTTTTTTCACACTCATGTCCTCTATCTTTCGTAAATTTTTCATACAAAAGGTATGATGTCTTTCAATCAAATCGATTTCGTTTTACAACAAGAGAAGTAGAAATAGACTTTACTGTTGAAATTCCAGCTGAAGCTTTTACATCGGCTCCTCTGTCGGTATCTGAATCGGCAGATTCATTGGCCATCTCTCTTCAAGACTTGGCCACTTCGTGCCTGAAATCTAATGAAGAAGAAGACCTCCCTACTACCACTTCAGATGAGACTCAGTAGAAGTTGGATGAGTGTTTAAGACTGTATAGTAGTGGTCTTCCTATTCTGGCTCGAAATGTAGGGCAATTTGATCGGCTCGGAGCGCTTCTCCTAAATCTCTTGGACCAACCCAATTTTCCTCCTTCAAGTAAATGCTTCGCGCAGAGACTTTGTTTGTTCGTCTTTGTTCTTTTTTGACTAAGCAACAGACGCTTTCTGCTGAGTATTTGGCCTTAGATCATCATTTTGTATGGGTCGGTCATTTCAAGACGAAAGTCCCTAAAGTAGCAGCTCCAATCACTGACCTGAATCAGCAAGATATCTCTCTGAAAGACCAAGAATCGGCTCTTCGGCAACGCATTATTAATCTAAAAGAACTTGCTACAGCTGAAACAGCCCTAGCCCAGACATCCGAACAGCGTGTCATTGTGCAGGCTCAACTAAAGGCCAAGAAAGATGAAGGGACGATGCTACATTACCAACTCTCTTAGCTTTACAAGCTCCACCCCATGATGAAGCGTAGAAAGAGAGCAACCAACCTCACCTAATCCAATTTGGAAGCCGAGTGGAGTCAACTCAAAGACTTGCTATCTTGACTTTCTCTCTGTTTCCTATTTCTTAACTCGGCTGTAATATATTTCAAATTTTGTTTGTACTTATCTTTAACTTTTCATTCATTTTTCCACATAGATGGATAGTACTTTCTTAAATATTTTTTATTAACCGGCTTGTCATTTTCTGACCCACCAATGTCTTTAGGAAATATGCATTACCCCTTACAACTCTATAAATTTGGAACAGTCCTTCCCAATTTGGAAACCATTTTTCATGCACTCGGTCCTTTCTACCAATTGGAAGCATTAACCTTAAGACCAAATCTCCAACAGAGAAAGATTTAGCTTTAACTTTTTTATTATATGCATTACTTATTCGGCTCTAATAAGCTTGTAAATGATCATGTGCTGACAGCCGAATTTTATCTATTTCATCTAACTTTTCTTTCATTAAATTCTCATATTCTTTTGCTGTTAACTCTTTTTTTCCTTCAACTCTTAAAGAAAGGACCATAATCTCGGCAGGTACTATAGCTTCATGACCATAAACCAACCGAAACGGTGTAACCCCCGTCGCTATTTTGACAGTGGTTTGGCATGCCCATAACACTTCTGAGAGCTTTTTGCTCCACTTTCTTAGGTGTTTTCCAATATAACGTTTCATAAAATTTATGATGACTTTGTTTATTGTCTCGGTCTGCATATTGGCTTGAGTATAATAAGGTGGAGAATGAAGCAACTTAATCTTCTTCAACTCAACAAACAATGAGAATTGTTCTCCTGTGAACATCATTCTCTGATCGATTGTAATCATTTCGGGAATTCCGAAACGATGGACGATGGAGTTTTCAGCAAATTCTATGATGTCTTTCTGAGTAACTAGTCTTGTAGGTTTCACTTCTACCTATTTGGTAAAGTAATCCACGGCCACTATCAAAAATTGGTGTCCAGCCAAAAAGTTCGGCTAAATTTCTCCAATTAGATTTATGGCCTAGTCTCGAAAAGGTCAAGGTTTGATAATTGTATGCATTTCAGAAGCTGGAACTCTCTATATAGAGCTATAGAATTGGCAGTCATGGCATTCCCTAGCATATTTTATACAATTTTCATGCATAGTTGGCAAATAATAATTAGAGTGTTGAATGGTCCATCTTAGTCTCTTCCCAGCTAAATGAGCTCCACCTAAGCCTTCATGGACTTCGCCCACGACTAATAAGGCTTCCTCAGGTCCTAGACATTTCAGCAACACTTCTTCGGCTGCCCTCTTATAGAGTTGTCCATTTAGTAGACAATAGCCGAGCACTCTCTTTCATAGGTGATAATCGACCCGCTTATTGAGATCGTCAAGGAATTCCATTAAGGGTTTCCTCCAATCCTCTTGTGTTTCTATTGGAGCAATCATCGTCGGCTCTCGTATATAAACCGATGGTAACAATCTCCTTTCTATTTCGACTTGATTCCTTTTTGGCTCTCTATATCCTGAAGTCGATTGGGCTAAATCACTAGCTTGTTCATTTTCTTCTCTCGATAAATGTACAAACTCTATTTCTTCGAAATCGCAAAGTAACACTATCGTTTTAGTCAAATAATTCTACAGATTTCGATTCTTGCATCGGTGTTCTCCGTTTACCTACTTTATCACTAATTGTGAATTACCGATAACTTTCACAGATCGTGCCCGTAACTCTTATAAAATTTCGAGGCCAATTATTAAGGCCTCATACTCGGCTTGGTTGTTAGAACAGCCAAAATTTAGTTCGAAAGCGAACTTATAGGTGTAGCCTTTAGGTGACTGTACAACTATTCCGGCTCATGCGGATTCGACTGTTTTTAATCCATCAAAATAGAGTGTCCAAGGTTGACAACTGATCAAACTTTGTACCGGCTCTTCAATCTCGACACATGGATGGTCAGCCAATAAGTCAACTATTACTTGCCCTTTCACTACCTTTGTCGAAACGTAATTAAGAGAAAATTCGGACAACGCTAACATCCATCGTCCAATTCTTCCTTTTAACACCAGTTTAGATAACATATACTTTACCAGATCGGTCTTGCAAACCACCGAAACTTCTACTGGTAAAATATAGTATCTTAACTTAGTACATGGATGGTATAGCCAAACACAACTTTTGTGTTACCGAATAACATTTTTCGGCATCAAGTAGATGTCGGCTAAGATAGTAAATAGCATGCATGTTCTTCTTTTTCACTATTTTCCTGAGCCAATAAACATCCAAGATTTTCTTCTGCAGTCGATATATACAATTTCATCAGCTGACCCTACTAAGGAGGAATAAGGACTGGGGGATTTGCTAAGTATCTTTTAATATTTTTGAATGCTTCTTGTTGTTCCTCTGTCCAAATAAACTCCTCTTGACTCTTCAGTCGAAGCAATAGAGTGAATACTCCTATTCTACCGGCTAAGTTTTATATGAAATGCCACAAATAATTGATTTTTTCTAGCAAGCTTTGCAATTCTTTTTTATTTTTGGAGGGTGGTAATTCCATAATGGCCTTTACTTGTTTTTATCTATCTTAATCCCTTTTTTGTGTACTAGAAATCCGAGGAAATTCGCTACTGATACTCCAAAAGCACAATTCAAGAGATTCATTTTTAAATTATATTTCCTCACTCGCTTGAAAGCAAGTTCTAAGTCTACCCAATGATTGGTTTGTAATTTGGATTTTATAACAATATCATCAATGTAAGGTTCTAACATTTTACTGATCAAATCGTGAAAAATGAAATTCATCGCCCTTTGATAAGTGGCTTTGGCATTCTTTAAGTCGAATGGCATCATTATCCATTCAAAGGTACCAATAGACCCTGGGCATCTAAAGGCCGTTTTAGCTATATCTTCCTCATCAATAAAGATTTGATTATAGCATGCATGATTATCCATAAAGGACAGGATTTCAATAAATCAGGCCTTCAAAAGATTTTTGAATTTAATTTTAATTTGAAGTACAATACTCGGCTCAAACCTACGAGCTGGCTGTTTGTAAGGCCTATATCCTTTTAATAGGGAACCTATGTTCTACAATTCTCGACTCAATCCAGGCATTTCCTCATAACTCCAGGCGAAGCAATCCTTATATGTTAACAACAACTTCGTTAGCTCCTCCTGTTGCTGAGCTGAAAGCCTTGCGCTAACATATGTCGGCCATTTGTCTTCGTCCGATTCTAAATTCACTTTTGTTAAGGAATCATGAGTCTCCAGCTTTTTCTCACCGACCTTGATCGGCGATTCTTCCATGAACTCGCTTCTGATTTCATAAATTTTAGCACCACTTTTATCAGGCTCCATTGTAGCCTCTGTTCCCTAAGGTGTATCATTTTTATCTGAATCGGCTCTAGAACTTGAAGTTTCATTAAGCACCTTTTCATTGGCTGACTTGGCCGATTTAATGTATGATCTTTCCTCGGCCAACTTGGCCGATCTAATATATGGTATTTTATCTGCCAAGTTGGCCGATTCGATAGAGTAGCCTCAGACTCCTTTGGTCGGCCCGTCTTATTGAAGCTCACCTAGAGCGTCGGTTCCTGGCTTTTGATGTTCCATTTTAACCAATTCGGTGGCTCTTTTACAGCTATAATGCCTTTTCGTCCTTTAAGAGCACTAGTTGTACTCCCTCTTCAGTGACCCGTACGAATGAAATCTGATCCGGGTTAGTATCGAGCTAATTGATATGGCCGATTTCCTCTACATTAATATCTACCATATAAGGTCGTCCCTCGGTCTTAATTTCTTCCACACAATCTTCGATCCATTGGAAAAGCTTTCCATGTAGAGTGGATGGTACATACTTGTTTGCATGAATCCAATCATGCCCAAGCAGCAGGTTTTAGTGACTATCTGCATCCACCACGAAGAAAGCTGTTCGAAGGGTTTTAGATTCGACCATAAGCTCGGTCGTGAGTACACCTCTTGCCTGTTGACCATTTCCGGTGAAATCGGTCATTATTGTATCGGTATGTTTGAGTTCTTCCTCACTCTTACCTAATTTTTTGAAAAATGATGTAAGCATGATATTGATCATTGCCCCACCATCGACCATAACTCAGTCTACGTGCCATCCTTCTATCAAGGCCCTTATGTATAAAGGCCTGACAAACTTGTCTGCAAAGCCGATGGCTTTTCGAAAACCATTGTATCAGCCGCCTTTGTATCTTCAAGTTGAAGTTGAGCCACTGTAAGCTCCTCTCCATCATAAATCGACTCCTCCAGCTCTATAGATTCTGCCTTGAATGAGTGTGGAAGAGCATACACTATGCTTATATCAGCCGAATTTTCTTCTGCCGATTTTTCTTGCACTTTTTGTTTCTTCTCTTCTAATTTTTTTGCTGCCTCGGCTGAAGGATCACTTTTCAGCTGAACCTCCCTCTCCTTGGGAGGCCACTTGTCTCACTTGATGATCGTCTCTAACGAGGCGATCTTCTCCTCCAAAGCCTTCCAAGTAACTTTCTTTGTCGGTTCACTCGGTGTCGATAGTTCAATTTTGGATTTTAGCCATGGCACAAGCCTAGAACTGCCCGCTTCATAATCAGTTTTCATAGGCCGAAAAGGTGGCTGTGACTCAAGCCGATTCCAGACATTCGGCATCATGCCTTTTGCTTCTTCCCAATGATGTCTTGCCTCGGCTTACATTCTTTGCTGCCGGCCCTTTTGAGTCTTCGTCAGCATCGGCCCATGCCATTTGGCTGGTGCTTTTGCAGTGTGCCACTGGTCAATTGGCACATTGGCAGGCACCTTGACGGTCTTGAGATGTTCTTTCAGAATCTCTCTTCTCTCCCACAGTCTCAGCCAAGGTTGAATGCCAAGCTCGTTGACTAATCTTCGGCCCAGGAACTCAATGTCACCCTCGGTCATCCCCTTAACTCTGGTTCGAGTTTTGGCCTGACCTGATGATGCCAGTTAGGTCGATATCCTGGGTACTTTTGTTGTTGTCGAAGGGCTTCTCATAGTAACTCTTTCGGCTCATTTTTTCTTTAGTTTGACAATTATAGTAATCGTCTAAGACCTTTTGGATCACCAAATCCTTCCTATCATTCCTAGACTCCACTTCTTCTTCGGAGTCATTCGAATCTCCTACCGAACTGTCATCCGGATCATTTCCTACTTCAAGACGATCTTCCCACTCTTTAGGGAATGCCATAAACTCCTTCCATTCCCCATACAGTTTCTTCTCTTAAATAATCGCCTCCCAGTCACAACGAGTCATCTCAGCCTTGCATCGTATGCACAACCGAAAAGATCTCTTGGTTTTGGCAATGTCTTGATCAACCTTTCCCTCAACGATACTTTCCCTTCGATATCCACCATGTTAACTTGTGAGGGAAACAAATTTTGATTAACTTCCATATTTTTATTTTCTTGATCGAAAAATACGAGCCGACCTTCATTAATGTTTTTTTTTAATTTGCCTTTTGAAAGCGGTACATTCATCAGTTTTGTGACTCCATGAGTTATGCCACTTACAATACTTTATTCTTTTTAATTCTTCTCCGGAAGGTATTGTTTGACCTTCCTGAAGCTTAATTCTGCCTTCTTTTAACAACTGATCAAAGATCAGATCGGTCTTTGCGACGTCAAAAGAATAACTATATGCAGAAACGCGCGCTTTCACTTCGCTAGTTCTAGCTGGCTTCAACAGCGTGCATTTATAAGGTTGTCAGTTTTTAACCTTTCCGCTGCATAAACTTCAGCCTCATCAGCCGAATCTTTAGTTTCCCTAGAAGTATTCAGCTCATCATGAGCTGAAGATTTCTCAACAAAAGAGATATTTTTCTCTTTCTTCTTACTCCAATCCTTGTTTCGGCTCCATTTAGGTAGATCCTCATTATTGCCTTTCCTAAATTGCTCATATTGAGCAACCTAGACACCCAAGTCAAATAGATTTGGAAAATACTTATCTTCAACATGATCTTTAATTTAAAAATGTAAACCATTGAATGTCATTTTAGCAAATTCCGATTCTGACATTCTAACGAAACAACGACTTCGTGTCATTTTGAATCGGTTTAAGTATTCCTCTGCCAATTCCCCTGACTTTTGCCAGTATTGGGCTAAATCAGCGACCGATAATTCCGGTTTTAATCAATAAAACTGTTTATGAAACTTCCTCTCCAATTCGTCCCAGTCTCGAACAAAATTGGCAAGTATCCGTTTGGTAACAAAATATCTGAAGAATAACATTTTTTATCCTTATTATTCTTCCAAACAAAATAAAATTTGCCATGGATAATTTATTCTAGTCAAAGCGGGTTATTCCAGTTGATCTTGGAATAACCCGTTAATTATATTCTCCCCCACCCGTAGAATAAAATTTATCCCTCATGAATTCAAGGGTGGGGCAATAAACAAGTAGTTTTTTTAGCTACTTTTTATGATGCCTCGACCTATGCACCCTCTATTTATGACGCCTCGACCCCGCACCCCCACTTTACTCTATCCTCCCATCTGATTTCTATATATAGTGTTTACTAATATATATATTATTAGTATAAATTTAATTACTATAATCTATATATTCTCTATTAATTTCCGTGTTAGTCATCCACGTGTCATCTTACGCTTAATCCTATTCATACGTGGCTCCGTCATGGGTCCCACCTGCTACCCCGCCGGTTCGATGACTTCGATCCCGCTACCCCGCCTCTTCGATCCCTGCTACCCCCGCCCCTCTCTTGAGCCCTCGCCGCCTCGATCTCTGCTACCCCGCCGCTTCGATCTCTGCTACCCCGCCGCTTCGACCCTCTCCGAACCCTCGCCGCTTCGATCCTTGCTACTCCCGCCGGTTCGATAACGTCTATTACTCCTTCGTCGCCTCGATTTTATTTTCATGTTGCTTTGATCCCCTCTATCAGTCCCTCTGCCGCTTCGATCCCGTCGATTGGTCCCCCCTACTGATGAAAAAAATGGATTCTTCCTCTCTCTAATTCTCTCTCTCTCTCTCATATGTTCGTCATGTAGGTGGAGGTGGATGCGGCGCTAGGGCAACCCGTGGTGGTGAGCACGTAGGCGTTCCGGGAGGCGGCGAGGGCGGCATGGCGCGCCGTGGACGGCGGCAGGTCGTCGGCAGTGGACGCCGTGGTCCCCAGATGCTCCCCCTGCGAGGAGCTCCGCTACGACGGCACGGGTCAGTATGGGTGTGGTAGGGTTTGATTCAATTTTCCCTTAACCCTAATGCTTTGTCTCTTCCGATTAGTTTAGTTCGTTTTTGTTGTCTCTGCTTCTTGCTTTTGTAATTACATGTTTCCTAATGATAGCAATCATATCTTATCTCTGTGGAAGGTGGTGCTAAAAGGTTCAGCTGAGACTCCATTTCTCATAGTCGAAGTAAATTGCCATAGAGATGTTGGTTTCCAGATATATGCCTGTTTCTTACCATTCTTGGAAGCATATAATGAGGCTCTTTGTTCAGCTAGCTTGGTTTACAGACCAGATGCAAGCTACAATATCTCCTTTTTGTCACGCGGGGACGCGACAGAGAGCAGCGTGGCGGTGAAGAGGAACCACGGCACGCCGCCGTTCGACAGCTGCGCGAAGATGCCGTTGCCCTTTGCCAGCTCGACAGCCACCGCCGACGTGAACCCCACCATCGCTAGCCGCCTGTTGATCCGCTCCGGCGCCGGCCCGCTGAATGAATTTGGTGCTCACCTGGAGCGCAGTCAGTATATAATAACTTCTGGTTAATGTTTGCTTGCTTCCAGAAAAATATGCTATTGTATGTTGTCCATAATAGTTGCTTACTATTCTGAAATTTCTTTCCAGACATTGAAAAATGCTCTATCACCCTATAAGCTCGGAGGTGGTGGGGGGAGGAAGCGATTTCGATCCAATCGGAAAGAGTGAGAGCGAGGTACTATTCATTCATGTGGAGTTGCTTAGTGACAAGTGCACTTCTTTATTCCTTAACAAGGTTATGGTGTACTAACAGATCATGCGATTTTGTCAAAGCTTCATGGACGAGCTGTATAGGTATCTGGGACTTGATCAGTTAATTAAAGAATCATACCAATTCACTAGCTTTGTTCCAAATAGGTCACTTACTCTTTGAATCTGGATTGTGCCCGCCGCTTTGATCCCTACTACCCCCGCCTCTTCGATAGTGTCTATTACTCCTTTCGCCGCTTCGATCATGTCGGTTGCTCCCCTAATGCCTGAAAAAATGGGTTTGGTTCATTCTCGCTCCTTCTTCCTTCGTCGTCTCGGTTTTGTTTTCCTGTTGCTTCGATCCCCTCTATCAGCCCCTCTGTCGCTTCGATCCGGTCGATTGGCCCCAGCAGGACGCTGAGAAAACTGACATTGATCATTTATGGGAGATAGGACGCAAACCTTCAACAGGTGGATTGTTTGTTTCTGAAGGAGACGCTGTTCTTCTTGCTCATATTGATGGTACCTGTTCTTACTATGACATTACAAATTGTGAGGTACTTAATTCTTCTAAACTTTGTCAACAGTGTTGAGCCACACCTTTTTTTGGCTGTTCTTACTATGATATTGCAAATTGTGAGGTACGTAATTCTTCTAAATTTTCTCAACAGTTTTGAGCCACACCTTTTTTTGGCTGTTTTTTATCTTCTGAACATATGGATTTCTTTTCTCTTAAAAGTTGGATATTTTGAGATGGACACATGAACTTAAATAATTTTGGTGGCAATTTCAAAACGTGATATAGTTCATATAGTCCCTCTTCACTTTCATCTGTAGCCTATTTGCCTCCATCATGCTGCACATCACATAGGCACATTGTGAAACATAGGTTGGAACATTTTAGTTATTGACCAATCTCATATTTTGTAATTTCAGATTAAGACTAAATATAAGCCGCCAGGTGGAGTGTCACCCAACTTATGGGGTGATTGTTGGCTAATTCGTTCCCCTGGTGCAGATGGATGCTGTGGGAGATATGGGTTTGCAGCTTCAGCTGGAAGCATTTTGAACTCCGAATTTTGTTCATGGGATTTTTTATCAAAGAGACGTTACAACATTCCACATTGATTTAGAAACACCTAATTCCTGTCCACAATCAAAACTGTTACAACTTCTTTATATAACCGGTTAAATAAACCCACTTGGGAAGGATCGTTCCAATAAAATTGCCAAAGCGATTGGGAAAGCTGCAGATAATGCTCGCCAAGCAAAATCCAAAAAGGTATATTTGCTGCTTCATTTTGTGTTTCATTGTTATTGCATCGAAGACATTTTGACTTCAAGGACCAAATTGGAACTCTTAAGGATGAAATGAAACCAGCACCAAATTTCTTTTTTTTTTTTTTTTTTGGAGAAAAGGTAGCATGCTACCGCTTCAAAATCAGCACCAAATTTCAGGGAGTAATGTAATATACCGAAAATTCGAAAAATAGAAATGTCGAACTTTAGTCAAATTGACCAAAGTGCGAGGATGGTACACTTCGGAAAGTCCGAAGGTGTTAAAATGATCAAAAGTGAGTTAAGGAAGGTTTTCGAGAGCTAAAGAGTTAAATTCTGCAAAATTGCAGATTTTCAGCTCTCGGGGACCGGTCCCTGGNGGGGCCGAACCCACTGGGAACTTTGTTGTAGTTCTCACCCCACTATTTCCACAGAGCCGGGACCGAGCGAGCCGGCGAGCGACCGCGGTAAAGGTATCGCGCCTTAGACAGAGGCCACCAGAGTTGGGTTACATTTTGTAGTAGCTACCCTTTTATCATCTTTTGTATTGATGATTTAGGTTGTGAATGTTTAAAGCAAAGAAAAGAATGTAAGGCTTATTTGAGGCAAATGTGATGTAAGAAAGAAATGATGAAATGGTGTAATGAATTGTAAAGAATCATGGATGTAAATGAATTACTTGTATGTGATCAAATGAATCATAATACTAGTCGAATGTTTAGTTTTCCTATCTTTCACTAATGGCTATTGCTTACCCTCGTGTAAGCCGTTTGTGTATGTTTCCGCTTGTGCTTTTCTCTATTGATGAAAATGTACATGTGATGAGCCTTGGGCGGATAGGGGAAACTCTGTCCGTTCGGCGTCTGTTTGACGTGCTTGGGTCGGGCCAAATTGGCATCGTTCCCGGGGCGTGACAAGTAAATTCCGCAATCCAAAATGAGGTTGAAATTGAAATGCGAGTCAAGTTTCAAACGCTAAATTTGAAATTAAACAATTAATTTTGCTTTATATCGCTTTTGCTCTAAGTTGTAATTTAAATATTTGGCCTCTCTTGATGTTCAATGGCATGCTTACATTTGTTGATGCAGAAGTTATTTTATATTCCTACAATAACTAATCATACTCAAGTTTGGTGGCTTCCTAATGTGGTTGTGGCAAACGAGAAGGAATAGAGGATCTTGCTTCTGTACGCCCTATATGCAAGGTTTATGAGAATATTCCAATAATTTATTCAGTATCATGTATTTATTTGATGCACATATTACAGTATATTGGTTCTCTTCTTCTTCTTCTTTTCTATTTTAAAGATCCAACTTTTTTCTTTTGGAATATATGTTATGTAAATAGCATATGTTGAAGATAGGAAACTATGCTAAAGAGCAGTGGGGGGGGGGGTTTGCTTTGTGTTTTGTCCGCCGCATCGCGCGGGTTACTACACTAGTAATACTTGATAGTGTATATATAATAAAGATTATTTCTTAATCATGTTGATTAATTAATAAATTACTTTGTACAATTATTGAAAATATATTTATATTTTTTCATGTGCTATATATTCTATAACATATGCTATGAATGTGAGACATTCATAAAGGTAAAATCGGCATTTAAAAAAAATTCATTTAACTTTTTTCACTATTCTTCTCTTCTTTCAAGAAATTAACCAAACATCATATTGTTTATACCCTAGTATAAATTAATATAAATCCAAACAAAAAATTATTTGTATTCCTCTCTATTCTAGAATATTGAGATATACCGAGGATAAAAAAATTTATCCTGTGTGACATAATTCCATTGCCAAACACAGTCTAAGAGAATGTCGTCTTAGTTAATGACATGTTGAACAATCTAAGTTTGAGAAATGGATCTACGGCGTCCTCTCTACATCGGGCCGTAAACCGCGCCACGTGTTCGATCGTGTTTTCGATATCATCTCTAGAAAATTTGTCAAATTTCAGAATTTTCCAATTTACCGGGTACGAATGTTCTACTTTTATGTTGGCAAGATAAGGAGATCTACATAAAGGCCACATGTCACGCCCTGAGCCCGCCTATTTGGTCGGTTTCGGGCACGCCAACAAACCGCCGAACGGACAGGGTTTTCCCTGTACCGCGGACAGAGTCTCCCCTGTACGTCCAAAGCGTCGCAATCAATACAATGTACGAAGTTCCAACCAGGAACACATTTCGATCAAAGATTGCATAAGGAAGTATCAAAAACATAATCCACTTGTTATTACAAGCATTCACATTCACTAGATACATTTTACATCACAATTACATATTACATTTAACCTCCAAATACAATCATACTTTTATTACAAATTATTGCAATCTTATTCCTTTCATTTTCTTACATCCCTAAGTAGCCGACTCAGGGTACCGCTATCCTTGGTCTCGGTAGTAGGGCGCTAACTACGGAGCTACGCCCTCACCTCGCGCCGCCGCGCCGCTCACGTGTGAACTTGTAACACCCCAAAATAACGTGGGGTGAGAACCAACTCCATGGCTCCCAGTGGGTACGACCACCCAAGGGAAAAGCTCAACCAATAGGTCTAATGAGGCACTGCAACAGGTTAGTCCAATAACATATAACAGATATTTATACATTTACTCGATATTGAACTACATGTCATGCCTCTCAATATGCAAAATGAAACTATGCAACTATACAAGTAGAATAGATGATTTTACTTTCTATCCATAGCTTTTTCATAATTTATACATCTTGTCACTTTACATCATTGGTTATTTGCTCCTAAGATTTTCCTCTACCCTAGCCAAGCTAACCACCCGACTCGGTTTCGAGTCAATCATCTGCAGAATACCGCATACATCTAGGCTCGAGGTGAAGGACGTCCCACATGCACCTCAGCCATAAATCCACTCAACTGGAATACCAATTCACTAGCTCATAATGCATACTTTCACACATTCACTTTGGCCTTTACCCAATCTTTCCGGGGTTCATCAAGTTAGCCCCAAGCTCACACTCACATGTCCCATCTACCGGGATTAGCATTAGGAAATGCCCCCGAGGGATCCATCCTGTCTACCGGGGAAGGCACAAGGCACTGTCACCCGAGGGATCTTCGCCGGGCATTCTCACCCGTGGTGTCTATACTCCGGAGTACACCGCCTGTAGAGGAGCGACCTCGCACAAGCCGGAACCGATACATGTGAGTACGATCCCATCCTCAATTTGAGGAGGTATAGCCAACCTATTCTATATCTCTATGCCTCAATGCCAATGATAGGTTTTTACCTAATCATGCATATACCGCTAATATCAAGCCACAATGTCACTTTGGGTTAAACCTTGTTTAACTACTTTCTTTAACACTAGGTTCATGTCCAACCTATGTTCTTTAACGCTAGATTAAATGACACACATGATTCCAACCTATGTATATTCACACTAGGTTCATATGTTCTTCATGTCCGACCTAGGTTTACTAACTCTATGTTCATATCATTCATGTTCAACCTATGTTCAAGACACTAGGTTTAATGCCACTCGATCTAATGTATATAGATTGTCCATATGCACATTATACTAGTTCTCCAATGTCGAGTTCTCCAATCAACCTAGAGTTATCAACCCAAGTTCAACATGCATGGTTCATCTACTATATTCCACAATATAGCAACATGTATAATTCTTCTAACATAGTCCATACTTAGCATCTCATGCATTCTTTTAGCATTTAATTTATTATGCATTTCATATCATTGGTAGGTAATCTCAACTACATAGTATGTTTCAAGTATTCATAATATCATGTAACCTACCAATACAACTTTATGTATCAATTAGAAATAGTCTTAGCATTAACCACATGCTTACATTTAGCATTTCTATGACATACATTCAACTAACATTAACCAACGCATATATTCTAGCATTTCCATACCACATCATTCATGCATCTATTTAGCATTCCTACATTATGTCCATATGCATTAATTAGTAGCTTAACAAGACATTCATCTTATACATTCATGTGTTCTACCACTAGCTACCACTACGTGCATCAAAGATAAACATTTATCTTAGACATACAGGCGACCTAGTCGCTTCGGTAAACACAACCCACCTGAAATCGCTTTCCGATTGCTTGTCGACACTTGCAATCGGCCTCCCGGGGCACCCATAACCCGGTTCGGCCCGATTTTGCTAATACTCACCAACCGTGCGTCGGATCGCGGCACCGAAAATTATAGGTCTTCGATTATGTGCCACGGTGCTCCAAATCCGTTTTCATGATTTTACGATGTCGCCTCGGCCATTCAGGCGGAAACGAAGCCTAAACGCCCATTTCTTTAATATCTTTACAACGGTTCGACGAATCGCCGAACCGACTTTGCCAACGCGTTCGTTTACCTAGCAATTTGGTTTACGGAGGGTCAAATGAGATCAAACCCTACTATTTTACAAAACTCCATTCGGAGCCCTAATATGTAATTAACCTCCAAATAATCCAAATTAAATGGAGTAACATGCGAACAATACTCATTAGAGGCTATTAGAATACTTAAAGCTAAGGATTAAGCCAAATCCCAAAAGCTTACCACTATGTGAACGCCGCAACGAAACACGCCGCTCCAACGGCCGCACGAGAGCTCGAACCGACGCCTCCAACGCGTTCGCAAGCTCGCTCTCTACCAAACCTCAAATTTTTAGACAGAGATTTGGAGAGATGAGAGAGATCTTTAGAGAGAGAAAGGAGAGTTTCTCTCTCCCTTCCCATGGGTGCGTGTGTTGTGGGGTGGTGTAGTCGGCTGAGGAAGAAGAAGCAAAAAGCTTCTTTATACATTACACCCCAAAATACTATTCACTTCCGGGCAGTTCGAAATCTGATATCTTTCGCCGGAGCCCTCTGAATATCCGTTTGAGTTCAAATTTGATAGTCATGTTCGGTTTTACTTAACGAGTCCAAAGAAATTTTAATATTTCAGTTTCGACCCCGTTTGGTCACCGAAAGCTGTACCGAACTATAATCTTTATCGGATAGCTGTCGGATTTTATTTTTCACCTTCCGGGTGTCAGAATGACATGAAACTTTAAATCTAGCCTCATAAAAATAATTCTGGCTTATCCTCCAATTTTCATAATTTTCTGACACTATGCATTTTCTGCTAATTTATCTGTCCCGTTTCCAACAGAAAATTCTAAATCTTCTGTTTTCATTCCGATTTCAGCACAAGTCACTTCTGACTTATGTTTTACTTTTCTAAATTCAATAAAAATAGTTTCTCACACTATTTTTTATTTATTTTTATTTTTATATCAAAATCTGGTATGTTACACCACATCGCCGTCCTAGCCCCCACTATGAAAGTATTTCGGATGGCTTCTTCAATCTAGGCATACAACTCATTATTATTCCCTGGTGGGGGAACAGGAGCCTGTGCCTGCATTGGGTTCCGTCCTGTAGGCAAACCGTAATTGTGCTGCAGGATTCATACCTTGTCCTCCAGCCCTAATCCCTATATTTTGGGGTTGATACTGTAACACACTGGACCTTTGCAAATTGCGAGGTTCGAGTGATTAGCTGTGCTCTGAGCTTTTCCAGATTGTCTGGTAGGTCGTTGACTGTGTTCCGACCTATGGCACGTGTCCCGAGGAGTGTGGTACGAAGCCTTGCACCAAAACCCAAAAATTTGGATTTTGGCCAGCTCTCGGATTGGCTGTCTGGCGGGCTTGTACCGGTACAAGGTTGTGCTTGTACCGGTACAGAGCCGCGAACTCGCAAACCCGAGCCTCGGGTTTGCATATTCGCAGGTCTTGTAGCGGTACAAGGATGGTCTTGTACTGGTATAATGTTGATGGCTGTACCGGTACAGCCATCGGGCCTGTACCGGTACAGTGCCGCAGAACCGCGCANTTTTCTGGTAGGTCGTTGACTGTGTTCCGACCTATGGCACATGTCCCGAGGAGTGTAGTACGAAGCCTTGCACCAAAATTCAAAAATTTGAATTTTGGCCAGCTCTCGGATTGGCTGTCCGGCGGGCTTGTACCGGTACAAGGTTGTGCTTGTACCGGTACAGAGCCGCGAACTCGAAAGCCCGAGCCTCGGGTTTGCATATTCGCAGTTCTTGTACCGGTACAAGGATGGTCTTGTACCGGTACAATGTTGATGGTTGTACCGGTACAGCCATCGGGTCTGTACCGGTACAGTGCCGCAGAACCGCGCACCCGAGCCTCGGTTTTGGATTTTCGTAGCTCTTGTACCGGTACAAGATCCCGTGTATCGGTACAAGGAGGCTGATTTCGTGCAGTTTGTTCTGCAGGGGCTTATTTGCGATTGTGTCCTAGGGCACTCCCCTGAGCTGGGAAGAGCAGAGAACCAGGTAAGGAAGCTTCCCACACCTTCCCACTTGATTTTGATCTCATTCTAGCTTGGATTTTGATGGTTTTTCCCTCTCTTTTGCCTATTGGAGCTATTTCCACCATTTTTGAAGCTTGGAACTTGGGTTTGGAGTTTGATTGAGGGAAGATACTTGAAGTTTGAGGACTTTGAGCTGGTTTTGAGGCTTCTAAGAGGTAAGTGGCAAGATCCTTTCCTCTAGTTTTGGATTTTAGAGCTTTCTTTGAGATGAAACCCTAGTTTTGAGACTTAGGGTTTATTTTGGGCTTTTTGAACCTAGGGCTTTTGAGGCTTGATTGGTTGGTTTAGAACCTTCCTAGGGCTTGGATTGGAAGGGTTCTAGCTCTCTTTTGGAGCTTAGGAGAAGATTTCTACTCTTGAGGTGAGTTTTGGCCCTTTTGCTTCTAGGTTAAAGATTGAGCTTATTGCTCTTCGTATCGATTGGATGACACCATTTTTGATGTTCCTAGGGTGCTAGAAAGCTTGTGGAAATCTCCGTTCGGCGAAACGAAAGTTTCGATTTTGGTGGGTTTGACCTAGCCTTTGATATGAGAAAATCTCATATTTGGTGATAAGTGCTTCGTGTACTAATAACTCATGCATTTTCATATTAAATGTATTTATTATGAATTTTAGAGTGCTTAAAATGCCCATGTTATATGTAATGAAATTTTGGACCTCTATGTAGTAGAGAGTTGCTTGAGAGAGAGTTGGTTGCATTTAGCATTCTATATGAGATTTGGTTTCATGTTTCTATAGAGTAAATGAGCTATGATTCATGCGTTTAAACATAAGTTTAATTGAGACATGAAAGATGACAATTGCTATATATATAGGCATCGAACTTGATATCATGTGAATTAGAGAGCTAATGTCATCAAGCGGCATTGAGCTCAGGACATGTGTGAACCTAGTGGATAGGGCCATTGAGGGATTTGGAAAACATGTTGAACATCAAATTGCCTAAGTGTCATCAAGGGGCACTAGGCGTAGCAAATGTTGAAACTTCACATTGTGACTTAAACTAGATCTTCGGGATGCTAGTGACTATACCATGTTAGAGACATGAGGGTTGGATACTTGAGACTTGGACTATGCTTGCTTGCCATTTGTGCTCATTCGCACATGCTTGTGAGGGTCGCTCCCTACAAGCCGGCACTCCGGAGTTAGCCTACGCGACTTATGTTCGCTCGTGCGGTATTGAGAAGCCTACGGGGTCGAGTGGGACAGACACATTCCAAGAGTAGGGATGTCGGGCTACCACAGGCACTTAGGCGGCACAAGCTGGACTACCTTTGGTAGGTCCTTAATTGGAAATGGAAATCGACACGGTGTTGAGAATGGATAATCACTACTAGATAGGTTTAGTAGTTGAGTTACATTTATATGCTTTTAGCATAGTGTTGGGACATGTAGCATACTTGACAGTTACCTATTTCATCACAGTATGCTTGGTTGCCATGATAGAGCTTATACATCATGTATGAATAAAGGGTTGTAACAGTAAACTATTGCCATTGGTTACTTTTCCTTATGATAGAATAGATGTACAACATTTTGACATCGTGCTTATGAGGGATATAGTAGTATAGCATTTTACTTATGCTCTCTCTTTCAGCAGTTTATTACATGCTCCTTTTTATTGCTTATTATTATTATCGTTGCTTACCCTTATTTTTGGGGCCTAGTGGAGCAGGAGCTGAGGTCAGTAATTGCCCACTGGGAACTATAAATTATAGTTCTCACGCCCTCTTTTTCTCGATATTTTTCAGAGCCTTCCATGCAGGGAGAGGCCAGGGATCGCGGAAAGGGTATCGCCTCGGGCTAGCGTGCTTACTGAGGGATCGTTCGATAGGTGGTCTACCTCTCGTGTTTTCTTTTTGTGAGAGGTTGAGAGTTGTACCCGTATATGTATAGAGACCACCATTTTTGTACTAGAGACGGTTATTGTACTACTTATGATTCTTTTATTGTCTAGCTTTACTTCTTTACTTTGGTGTAGATGTTAGAACTTTACTCGCTCTGATATCATTAGTTGCTAGTTACTTCACTTCTTCTATTTGTTCTATTACTTGCTTTTACTTTCGCTTTATTGTAGACGCCTTATATGTGTAGACATATGACGGGTCTGGGCACGCTACCGGGAGGGCCTCCGCCGGTCCCGGGGCCTGACAGATACGCTGGTACGGTGGCGGAGGAGGTAATCCCCATGCCATTTCAGGCTGTTGATCGGTATTTGCATTCGCTAGTCTATAGGCAGCTTGAAACGGTGTTATCTGAGGCTACATAATCGCCGGTGTTCCTGGATTTTGTAATATCAGTGTGCCACAGGTCCTGGTAGGCCCGCGTACGGTTGTTTGTTTCGAGTTAACAACTGCCCCATCCGGGCAATATTTTCATTAGAAGCTGTGATAGTGGATGAAACTGCGTCCAGACGGGTGGTACTCTGATGACTATTTTGCTCTAAAACTTGTAAGACGCGAGTCATTTGTTCAAGCGCTTGAGCCAAACTTAGATCTTGCTAGTCCGGTTGACCACTAGGCTCACCCTTTAACGATAATACTGCATGACGCTTGTAACATATCGAAACTTCGGTAGAATATATCGAACTTTAGTCAAATTGACTAAAGTACCCGAAAGAAATAGTTGGACAAGTTTCATTTAATATTCCAACAAGGTTGGAAGGGTTAAAAGTGAGTTCTAAAGGAGTTAGAAGGGTTTTAGCATTACTCGGCGCGAATTGGAGTCGAAACAATGCGAGATTGAGGTTCGGGAGTGTTCGGTGTTTCGGTGCACGTTGAGCGCGAAAACGGAACCCGAAAGGCTATGTTGGACCATGGGTTAAATCCGGCGTAAGCGGGGATGAAAAGATGGTTGAGACACGCTCGAAAACATGTTTTGGGGGTCTTGGTGCGATTTGAAATGAATCGGAGGCCTAACGAGCGAAAAAAGAGAAACATTGAGCACTGCTGCAAATAGGGGATATTTGGGGGGCCTAGTTGCAATTGTAGCATACCATAAACACCCCCAAACACTCCCCTTCACAGCCAACACCTCATTTCTCCTCTCCCTCTCATTTCTCTCTTTCTCTTTCTAGAACTCTTGCTCTAGGGCAAGGAGAAGGTGGAGATGAAGTTTGGAGAGGTGGATTTTGGAGGCTTTGATGGTTCTAGAAGCTATCCTACAAAAAGGAGCTTGGTAGAGCTTGGGCAACAGTGAGTTCTCTTGCAAGTAGAACTCTAGGGTTTGGATTTTCACAATGAAACCTAAGGTTTTGAGCTTCTTTCATGCTTAGAAGCATTGTTGGGCCATGAACACCATGAAAACCCATGTGAGCTTCATGTGCTCTAATGGTGGAATGCTGGGGTTCGAAGTAGATGCTCTAGGGTTGGTTCAAATGAGTTGGGAATAGTATTAGAGCGCTTCCTAGATGATTCTAAGCTAGTATTTGCTTAATCACAAGATCAATCTAGAAAAAATGGGATTATGGCATTGTTAGGGCATCCCAAAGAGGGGTTTTGCCCAAGTTGGGTTTTGATCTAATTTGATCATGTAGAAACCTAATTAGGGGTATAACGAACGCGTTGGTGCACTCGGTTCGACAATCCGACGAGTGTACGCACAGTTATTGACGAAATAGCATTTTTCGTACAAATAGCCGCAGCACGCAGATTAAGAGTCCAAAAGTTCCAAGAAATTCACCGGAGCATTGTGGTGTCAAGGAATAACTCCAGAATTTTCGGATCGTGGATTGGTGGCCGTTCGGGTGGTCGCGCAAGAGTTCGAGCCGAACCGGGTCACGGATGCCGCGGGAGGCCGATTGCAAGTGACTACAAGTAATCGGAGAATGTTACGAGGTGGGTTGTGCTCACCGAAGATATTAGCTCACTTCCATGTCAAAGTGGAGCGTTGTTTATTATTGATGCATATAATGGTAGCTAGTTGAAGAATGGTAAATGCATAAGAAATATGCTAAATGAATGCATGAAAATGATACTATAAGAATGCATGAAATGTTATATGAATGCATGTCATAGAGGTTATGAATGCATGAAAGTGATACTATAGAAAGGCATGTTGGCATAGTTTGGATTATACTAGATGATGTATATATGTGTGTTGACATATCTTGAGATGCTAGTTGGTATATGTGCATGATGACATATTGTGAATTAACGTACTGTGGATTATGTTAAATGGAAATATATATATGATGACATATTGCATATGATAGATGAACTATGCATGTTGACATTGTAAAAGTATGCTAGTTTCATATGAATATGAACTAAGATCGATAACTCTAAGTATAGTAAAGAACTTGACATTGGAAAGTGAGAACACTGAGTGGCATGTCAATTAATAATCCTAAGTGTGAATAATTAGGAAGACAAGTATTAGGAATGGTATTGGAACCTAGTGTCATTGAACATAGGTTAAGAATTGAACCTAGAGTCAAGTAAACCTAGGTTATGGCATTAGTGGTATTAAACCTAGAGTCGAGTGGACCTAGGACATAAATGACATTGGACCTAGTGTTAATGAACCTAGGTTATGAATATAGTGATATTAAACCTAGAGTCGAATGAATCTAGGTAGTAAAGAACAATGAACCTAGGGTTATAGAACCTAGGCAATGAACATAGTGACATTAGACCTAATGTTATTAAACTTAGGTTGGGAAATGGCTTGGACCTAGAAAGGTTGTCGGTATAGGGTATAAGACTAACCCTTGAAATGTTGAAAGTGGATTCTGGAATCCCAGGTCTTGTGGCCTTAGTGAACGTGGTATGCTCATGGTTGTGGATTGGATCATACTCACCTATAAGTCCGATACTAGAGGGCGGTCGCTCCCCTTCGAGCGATGAGCTCCGCAGTGATCATCACTGGGTCGTAGTGGGTATCTCCCCAGAGGTTGAGCCTGTCGGGTCGTAGCAGGTATCTTCCCGATTGATGAGCTCCGGAGTTGTCATCACTGGGTCGTAGCGGGTATCTCCCCAGAGGACGGTCCTATCGGGTTGTAGCGGGTATCTCCTCAATTATTGGGATATTGGGTTGGTGAGTCTGTTGAGGGCGAAACCTACAGGTTAGCTGAGAGGATTGGGTATTGATTGTGGCAATTGCCATGCACCATGAGCAGTATATATGTTGGTTCTCCTTGCCCATTGGGCGATGTGGTTTGAGGATTTAAGGTTGAGGTACTTGTGAGACGTCCTTCACCTTGTGCCTGACAGAGCGCGGCATATCCGCGGGTGATTGACTCTAGACCGAGTCGAGTGGCATAGTTGGCTAAGGTAAAGTAACCTTAGGAAAGATTGGTTAGTGCTAAAGAATAGCAAATGGTAAAGAATGGCAATGAAGAAAGAACGGTTAATGCTAAGGAAAAGCAAATAATAAAGAACGATTAAGAATTAAAGAAAGGCAAATAAAAGAAAGTAGAATTAGTTAACCTACTTGCATAAGTTGCATGATTTACATATTGCATGTCTTGAGGCATAAACATGTATTTAATATTTGCATTAAATATCTGTGGATATCTGTTGGACTAACATGTTTGCAGTGTCTCCTTGGACCTGGTGGGTCGAGCTTTTTCCTTGGGTGGCCGTACCCACTGCAAACTATGGACAATAGTTCTCACCCCCATGTTGTTTTTGGGGGTACAGGTTCATACGTGAGCGGCGCGGCGGCGCGAGGAAAGGGCGTAGCTCCGTAGATAGCGCCCTACCACCGAGACCAGAAATAGCATTACCCTGAGTCGGCTTAGCTAGAGGTTGTAGAAAAGGTGTAAAACAATATTGTAATAATCTTGTGATCGATGATTGTATTTGGAAAGAAATGTAATCGAAAATTGTAAATGTATAACTTGAGATGAATGCTTGTAATAGCTTAGTTATTTTATGTTTTTGATACTTTCTTATGCAATCTATGCTTGATTTCTGTTCCTAGTTGGAACATCGTGAATTGTATTGATTGCGACGCCTATGACGTACAGGGGAGACTCTGTCCGTTCGGCGGTTTGTCGGCGTGCCCGAATCCGACCAAATAGGCGGGCTCAGGGCGTGACATCGCTCATTCACGTTCTCAGTATTACTACCTTGGTCATTCTCAGATGTTCGAGGAACAACTCGGTTGCGGAGATTCATGGCATTGTCGTCAGCCATAACTTGTAATAAATAAAATGCAAATTTACCTAAACAAGTGTCCCACCAGGCATGCCAAAAATTGTTGCGAGCCGATTTCTTAGATCGTTGACCCGGTCAAAGATCCTCCTTTGGGAATTGTGCGAGGAAATGAAACGACTACGAATGATGACCATCGAAGTTTGCGCCCACTACAGGTTAAACGATTCGGCTGACGAGGGATCGGATCGGCCGGGTTCACTTCTACACAGTAATTCCAAGTCGGCTGGATGAGCCGAATTCGAGATCAAACACTGATTCTGCTGAAGAGTCGAACTACTTATATATTGCTCAAAGTCAGTTGAAACAAGAAAAATACATAACTAAAGTATGCCACTACAGTGCACACTCCTGAAAAGAAATCTAATCTTTTAGACTACTCCTAAGAAAAACAGTAAATGCAGGAAAAAAGAGAAAAATTACAGTTAAACTACTCCTAAAAATCAAGAGAAAATGCATGGAATTGAAAGTGATCTTCTTGTTCGCAGGGAAAAAAGACCACTCTTCCAAACGTCCTCTGTTTATTTATAGTCCATGTGTTATTATTCAGTTATCCCTATGATCGACCACCTTCCTAATTTCTAAAATATTGTCTTTTCAGAAAAAAAAAAATTTCTTTCAACAACTATTCCGTTTCAAATTTCTAAAACACGTGATATAGGTACTCTAAAAATATAAATAATTAATTAATGATAATGATGGCATGGTGTGATTGTTAAGCCAAACTCTTTTTTATTTTATACTGAAAAATTATTTAAGACAGTATTTTTTTTAGAGAGAAAAAGATAGCATGGTATTTATTTTTGTTTGAAAATATAAAAGAATTATACTTCGAACTTGAAACATCGGATATCAACCGGCAAGTCCTTTGCTACTTACATTAGGAACGGTTGATTTTAAGGTAATGTTTTGATTTGAGTATAAGGGGCTGTTTGGTTGCATGTATTTTCAACTGCAGTGCAGTAGAAAATGCATGCATCAATTAAAATTTTGTTTGGTTTGATGTAATTAGGCCCAATTATTACAGTTGCATCTGGACGAGAAGACCCAATTGGCTACAGTACCAACTGCAGCAGTTGGGCAGGAGTTGGCTCACCCATTAAATAAATAAATAAAGTGTGAATTTTTTTCATACCCTTTTTTTTTTCTTTTGTTCTTCGAAGAATGCATATTCATGAAATCTGTTAGGATTTAATAATATCTGTTAGGGTCAATAAATTTTTTTTCATATTCTTCTTTTTTTTTCCAGTTTACTAGTTTAATAATGTTTTAATTTTTGTTTTGACCAAATCTGTAATATATTTGCATTTAAAATTTATTAAATTCATACATAAGTTTATAATATATAAATTATATATAGATATAAAAGTCTTAATTAATAATTAAAATATGATTACGTTATGTTCGGAAGAGATAATCTCACCTTTCTATTTAAAAGCTGATAGAATTTATAAATACAAATTTCAATTGCAGCCTACCAAACAGAAAAAATATAACTGTAGCAGTTGCAATTGTATAAAACCAAACAGACTAGGTATAGTTATGACTGTATTATTTACAACTGTATGTATTTTCAATTATATTATTTTTATAATTACATCCAATCAAATAGTCCCTAAGTGGAGAACAGAGGGACTCATTACCTACACTCGGTGTATTTCCTCACGGTCGGTTCACATGGTGATCTGGGTTTGAGATCTTTTCTTATAAAGCAACTTTTGTAAATAGTTAGACATAAAGGAAAACGTATAATTAATATTCAATGCAGCGGGAAGTAAAAATAAAGTTCTATTTTTTAAAATTTAGATTGAATCGACTTGATTGGACCATAATTTGATGTCCAAATCGGTTAGATTCAACATAAAAAACTGGACTAGCTTAAACTTTTTTTTAACCTATTAAAACCAGTAATTCAACAGCGAATCGGTGAACAGACCTCATTACGTAAGTTGGCGAGATTTTTTTTTACATTATAGATAGAAATGTATATAACTTATCAAATCAAACAAATTAAAATATTGAATAGTAAAATCAAAAGTTTGAGAGGTAGATAGTCAATTTAAAATGTTTTATAGTTCAAGTGAATTCCGTAAGTTTTTACCTATTTTGTATTTCAATAGTTAAACTTGAAATATATGCATTAATCTTTTAACAATTTGCACTTTGTAGATATATTTTTACTTATATGTAATATAATAATATTTTAAAATAATGTAGGATATCATTAATCCTATTTATTGAATTACTGGTTAAATCAATGATGGCCTGGCAATATTTTGGGTCATTAGGGGTTTTAAATATTTTGGGTCATTAGGATTACTGAGTTTAAAACATCGCATAAAAGTAAAGAGTGTAGTAGCTTTGTAGGCCCGTTTGGTTCAAGTTATGTAATATTACAGAGTATTTCAATATATTCAGGTATATATCTTAGATTTCTAAATGAGATTATTATTGATACTGCATTAATGCGTTTAGTTTAATACAGTAATATAATACTGAATTGTAGTGTTTATGGTATAACTATATTTGGTTTAGCCTATAAAATTTAGTAATCTAGACAATAAAATATAATCTATTTCAAAATTGCCCTTAGCCATATTTGGCAAACATTTTTTATACTCTTTACAAATAATACTTTTTTTACTAAATTTTATTTTAAATATTTTTTTAATTTTAAATTTCAAATTTTAAATTTGAACAAACATATAAAATTTAATATTTAATTTAAAATATAAATATGAAATTTATAAATTAAAATTTAAAAATTAAAATAAATTTAAATTTAAAATCTAAATTTAAAATTTAGAATTTAAAATACAAATTTAAAATTTAATATTTAGAATTTAAAATACAAATTTAAAATTTAAAATTTAGAATTTAATGTCACGCCTCGGATTCCTATGTTCCCCGGGCTGGCCAATGAATCTGCCGTATACATAGGAATTTTTTGTGTATACGACGCGATAGCTGAACATGTAAAAGGATAAGTACAACTACAAGAGAGTATAGAGCTGCTAAAACTAAAACATATATAATGATAAAACCAACAGTACATACACGTCTCCAAAATACATCTCTGTACACAAAAGTAATTAAACATGACTGTATGTACATGGTCACTCCCAAAGTAACTAGGCCGAAATAGAGTACTCCAATAGCAAGATGGCTAGGTAGACAGGAATCTAGCTCGCGACTCTCTTACCTCGATCCGAGGCAGCAGCGGCGACGTGTGGCTCTGCAAAAAAAAGTGGAAACAAAGGGTGTGAGAACTACTACAAAATAGAGTAGTCCTCAGTAGGTACTGTCACCGACCTCAACGGCCCACCCACTAAGTCTATGAGACTAACAGTATAGCTGGTAGATAAAGAAACAGTAACGTATGCTGGAATACACTCTACAGCTGTGATGCCACTATCCTACCACTATGCACAATAACATCTCTGAATATATACATCTCTTGCAAAGAATAAACAGTCTATACCGAACTCACGTCTATAGGAATCTCAACAGACTGGTCCCACCTGTACCCTAAGCTGCACCGTACTTCACCCACGAGGGTTTTCGGTGTAGGGCAGCACCCAACAGGGACTACTGTGACACACAAAAGTCCAACTCCAAAGTGGCACTCGTGGGTGCGATCCAGTCGAGTGTATATGCGAATCTGATAGCTCAATCAGGTAACTACAGGAAAAAGTTAAGATGAAAGGGTCAAACTGCCCAACACCTAATATTTACGTGCCCACTGCACAATCTTATGCAAATAGAAGAAATCCGAGCCCACCATCAGTCCCGACGGCACTCTAAAGTCCGGAACAGTCTAAAAGCTGCTGTAACAATGAGCTCTGCACCTCAGCACGAGCGTAAACTCGATCTACACTGATCTAGGTATCCACCTCGTACAAACAGCTGCGATATAATAATAAAAACGGCTCCTGGAGTTAAATCTGATAACATTTTTGAAAAGTGACAGGTGTCGGTTTAACGAGTTTTCTCCTAAGTCAAATCCCAGTTCAGCATGTAATACTTGTCCAAAATTATTAAATTATGCTCCAAATTCAGATTTCATATAAAAACATGCAATTTCATGAATTTGAGCTACTAACATGAAAGTATGATGTAAATAAAGCATGCTGAAATTCTCTACAACTTGAAGGAATTCCGAAGATTTCGGTCGACATTAACCCACCTAGCATGCTAATCAAACCACGGATCGAGCTGAAACTCCACAAGCACCTTTAGCTCCAATTAAAAGGAAAGTAAAGATGAAGTCCAAAAATCCCTGTCGAATTTAACGAAATCACAAGTTCAATAAAATTTCAAACGAAAGTTAATAACACATGAATGCGACTTCGAAATCAAAGTTACTTATTTCGGAGCCAATGTACCTTACAATTGAGCTAAATAACTTGCTCCCCTAGCTCCTCACAATCAAGTTGTCCAAGAATAGGTTCGAATTTATCATCTTGAAGCATCAAAATATATCAGTTCATTCTCAAGTTCAATGACCACCACTGGGATGTATTTCTGCAGCTGCTGGGTTGCACCTTGGTGTTGCAAATTTCTTGCTCCACAAGAAAATTCAGAACAATATAAGGCTAGGAGGCAATCCATGAGTGATCTTTGACTTCTATACTATAAGAAAAATCTATATTTCACTATGAAATTTGTTACGACAAATGCACAAACAGAAACGAAATGGCGAACACAAAATAAACAAACCACAAGCAGAAACAAATGAAAACACACAGATTTACGTGGAAAACCCTTTGCAGGGAAAAACTACGGGCGAGGGAGGGAGAACTTCACTATCAAACGAAAAAGGGAATACAATGTTTAGAGAGTACGACCGATCACGATCTCACGCCTCTAGGGCAAAAATGAAAAGGAAAAGTCTTAACGGGTTTCGGATTCGATCCGTACCGCGGGGGGGCTCCGCCCTCGGCACCCCCTGTTGGCCCGAGCCCTCCGTTACCCACCACAGACATTCATTTTTCCTTCGCAATTTTATTTTTCAATTTGGTCGCACCGCGAAATTGTTGGCATGTCGAAAACTTGAACTTGAGTCGATTATCAATTAGTCACATCTAACAAATCTCCACCTTGACTAGAAAATCCCTTTAAATGAAGCAGCAAACATAACTCTCCACCTTCTCCACAAAGCCCCTGAGGACGGTCCAATCAGCAGTTAATACTAATCCAAGTCCAAGCAATGCTTGAACTCCGAGGAATAAGAGGCTTCGTCAACATGTCAGCAGGATTTTCTAAAGTGCTAATCTTTTTCACTCCAATGTCTCCTTGCGCAAGAACTTCACGAATAAAATGATACTTGATGTCAATATGCTTTGTTCTCTCGTGAAACATTTGATCCTTTTAAGATAAATAGCACTCTGACTGTCGCAAAATACTATAAGTTTCTGACTGCCTTCGCTTAATTCACCAAGTAGACCTCTTAGCCAAGTACCTTCCTTTACAGCCTCTGTGATTGCCATGTACTCGGCCTCCGTTGTAGATAATGCAACAGTAGGCTGTAAACAAGCTCTCCAACTAATAGCGCATCCTCCAAGTGAGAAAACATAACCAGTAAGAGATCTTCTTTTATCAAGATCTCCAGCATAATCAGAATCTACATAACCTGTCAAATCCGCTTCAAATCTCCCGAACTCTAAACAAGCATTAGTAGTGCCTCGCAAATACCTCAAAATCCATTTCACAGCTTGCCGGTGTTGTTTTCCCGGATTTGCCATGTACCTACTCACCACACTTATAGCATGCGCAATATCAGGTCTCGTGCAGACCATAGCATACATAATGCTACCGACTGCGCTTGCGTAGGGGACTCGTTCCATGTATGCCTTCTCATCATCAGTTTTTGGAGCCAAATCAGTTGAAAGTTTAAAATGTGTAGCGAAATGTGTACTTACATGCTTAACATCTTCTTACAAAAGCACTCCAACACGCGCTGGATGTATCCTTTCTGAGTCAGCTGTAACTTCTTTAATTTTCTGTTTCGCTGTATCTCCTTATCAAGTATCTTCTTCGCCGCACCTAAATTCTTAACATCAAATTCAGATTTCAACTGTCTTTTAAGATCATCAACATCAGCCATGTTCTTAGCAGCAAGTAACATATCGTCCACATAAAGAAGCAAATAGATAAAAGAGCCATCAATTAATTTCTTTATGTAAACACAACTATCAAAATTGCTTCTATTAAAATCATGGCTAATCATAAATGAATCAAACCTCTTGTACCATTGCCTTGGAGATTGCTTTAACCCATACAGAGATTTTTTATATCTGCAAACGTGGTCTTCTTTTCCTTCAACCACGAATCCCTCGGGCTGCTGCATATAAATCTTCTCCTCCAACTCGCCATGTAAGAAAGCCGTCTTCACGTCCAGTTGCTCAAGTTCTAAATCATTTGTGGCAACTAATCCAAGTAGAACTCTGATGGATATATGCTTCACTACTGGTGAGAAAACATCATTGAAGTCAACACTCGGAATTTGACTGTATCCTTTCGCAACCAAACGGGCCTTATATCTGATACTCTCGACTCCTGGTGTGCCTTCCTTCTTCTTGAACACCCATTTGCAACGAACAGCTTTCTTTCCCTTTGGAAGCTTCACTAGATCCCAAGTCAGATTCTTATGAAGAGATTCCATCTCCTCCTCCATAGCGAGCAACCACTTCGTAGATTCATTGCATGAAACTGCCTCTGTATATGTGCACGGCTCCTCAGACGCATCTGTCTCTTGAGCAGTCATAAATGCATAAGCGACCAAATTTGTTTCTTCATATCTCTACGGTGATCTAATCTTCCTTCTTGGTCGATCTCCGGCTATCGAATATGTGTGGGTATGTGGTGGCGCATGTGGTTCTGTAGGAGCAGAATCGCCTGAAGTGGTACATGGTGCTGGAGTGATCCGATTTTTAGAGTGAGTTTGAAACTCCACCTCGACAGTTTTCTTCGATCCATCTGCATCTGCACCTGTACCTGTATCACAAGAAACACGCGACTCCTCCTTTCGGCGAAGCATAGCAGTTTCGTTAAACTTAACATCTCTGCTAATAATAATTTTCTTATCTTTAGGAGACCACAACCGAAAACCTTTAGTACCAGAAGCATAACCTAGAAACTTGCATTCTTTAGATCTAGGTTTCAATTTTCCTTGACTAACATGTGCATAAACAGGACATCCGAAAATTCTTAAATCAAAATAACTAGGAGGGTGGCCAGACCATATCTCTTCTGGCGTTTTCAGATCAATGGAAGTTGACGGAGACTGATTCACTAAATAGCAAGCTGTAGATGTAGCTTCTGCCCAAAACTCCTCGCCAAATCCTGAATTAGAGAGTAGACATCTTGTCTTCTCGATCAGTGTTCTGTTCAGACATCTTGTCTTCTCGATCAGTGTTTTGTTCATACGTTCTGCCACGCCATTTTGCTGCGGTGTGTAGGCAACTGTGCGATGTCTCTCAATTCCTTCATTTTTACAAAATTCATTGAATTCCCCTGAACAAAACTCCAATCCATTATTGGTGCGAAGGCGCCTAATTTGCTTTCCTGTCTGCTTCTCAATCAAAGTCTTCCACTACTTGAAAGTCTTGAATACATCGCTTTTCTGCAACAAGAAATATGTCCAAACCTTCCTGGAGTAGTCATCTATGAAGGTCAACATATATCTCGCTCCACCTTTAGAGGGCACCGGTGGCCCCCAAAGATCTGAATGAATGTAATCAAGAGTTCCTTTGGTTCTGTGGACTGCCTTTGTGAAATTGACCCTTATCTGCTTTCCAAATACGCAGTGTTCGCAGAATTCCAGACTTCCTGTATTTTGGCCACAAAGAAGTCCTCGCTTGCTCAGCATCATCAATCCCCTTTTGCTCATATGTCCCAGCCTCATATGCCATAATTTTATGACGTCTGAATCGGACATAGATGAAGAGGAAACCGCAGCTCCACCTGTCACAGTCGAACCTTGCAACATGTACAGTTTTCCATCTTGCCTTCGACCTTTCATCACAACGATAGCTCGTTTAACAACTTTCAGAATTCTATCTTCACCAGTGAATTTATATTCTTTAGCATCAAGGGTACTCAAAGAGATTAAATTTCTCTTTAATTGTGGAACATATCTGACATCGGTGAGCATTCTAACTACTCCGTCAAACATCTTAATATTCACCGATCCTCGTCCAACAACTTTGCAGGATGCATCATTCTCCATCAGAACAACTCCGCCATTAATAGCTTCAAAAGTGGAGAACCAGTCCCTATTAGGACACATGTGGAACGAGCACGGAGAATCAAGGATCCACTGCGTGCTGGCTCTGGATTGATCATCGCAGACCAACAGAACATTCCATCGCTACTATAGTCTTCTGCTACACCGGTTTCAGCAGATTTTGAGCTATCTTTTCCCTTTCGATCACTCTTTTCTTCGGTCTGTTCCTTCCTTTTCAATTTGAAACAGTCCTCCTTAATGTGGCCCTTCTTCTTACAGTAATTACAGATCAAATTCTTATGCCTGGATTTAGATCTAGCCTTTTCTTTACTGTCACCATAATTTCTCTGCTTGGATCTTCCTCTGGTAAAGAGACCCTCTACCTGACTTTCAGTGGTACCACTCATCTCCTTATCGATCCTCTCTTTCGAGAGAAGCGCAGTTGAGACATCTTCCAAAGAGATGGTATCACGTTCATAAAGTATAGTATCTCTAAAATTTCTATATGAAGACGATAGAGAACATAAAAGCAGTAACGCTAAATCTTCATCATCATACTTAACTTCCATCATCTCCAGATCAGTAATAATTTCTTTAAGTTCATCAAGATGGGTCTTAATGCTCTTACCTTCTGTCAGACGATGAGAATACAACTTCTGCTTCAGATGGAGTTTGTTGGTGAGACTTTTCGTCATGCATAACGACTCCAATTTCAGCCATAAGCTCGCAGCGTTTTTCTCCTTGATGACATGTTGTAAGATCTCATTCGAAAGGTGCAGTTGGATCTGCGTAAGGGCCTTTCGGTTCATCTTCTCCTTTTCCGCCATACTGAGGGATGCAGACATCTTTTTCGTCCCAAGCAGTGCATCTTCTAGGTCCATCTGAGCCAGGACTGCGCGCATCTTCACTTGCCATAGCGTAAATCGTGTGTTGTGGTCGAGTATAGGGAGGTCGTATTTCATGGATGCCATTGATGAAGAGAACCCTAATCGATGAACCTAGGGCTCTGATACCAGTTTGTTATGACAAATGCACAAATAAAAATGTAATGGCGAACACAAAATAAACAAACCACAAGCAGAAACAAAAAAAAAACACACAGATTTACGTGGAAAACCCTTTGCAGGAAAAAACCACGGGCGAGGGAAGAGATAACTTCACTATCAAACGAAAAAGGGAATACAATGTTCAGCGAGTACGACCGACCACGATCTCACGCCTCTAGGGCAAAAACGAAAAGGAAAAGTCTCAACGGGTTTCGGATCCGATCTGTATTGCGGGGGGCTTGGCCCCTCGCACCCCCTATAGGCCAGAGCCCTTCGCTACCCACCACAGACATTTATTTTTCCTTCGCAATTTTATTTTTCAATTTGGTCGCACCGCGAAACTGTTGGCAAGTCGAAAACCCGAACTTGAGTCTATTATCAATTTCGAGTCACATCTAACAAAATTCTATTACAATTAAGAAATAAAGGTCAAGAATTCAGCTTCGACATAAATTCTATTTTTCGGTTTTCGATCTCAATGAAAACTGAAATTACCACTCATCTTACCTCCAAATTGGTCCAAACAAGATTCTAACTACTAGGGGATGAAGTCAAGATCACTTACAACCCTTCCAAAGCTTAGCTTCTATAAGAAATTCAAACGAATTTTATCAAAATCCAAAGCTGGTCCAGTTCAGTCCTGAAAATAAGCATTGCACCATTTTTTATCAACATGAAAATTAGAGCTAGTAACCTAATTTTTCAGCTCAAAGCAGGTATAAACAGCATCCCATCATCCCCTCACCCAAATGCAAGTCTTCAATTTTGAAAATGGAGTATCAAATCATATCTAATTAAGCTCCCAAACTCAGCTGACCTGCTGCCAGAGTCGCTCACTGCTGCTGCTGCTATGACCAAGTAGTAAGAAAGGAGCCACAAAAGAGGGAGAGGGAATAAGAAAGAAGGAACTAAGGTTGATCTTAAGTTTCTAACTCTGTAAACAACCCATAAATAATAATCAAACCCTGTTCAAGAAGTTGGAAAGGCTCAAGAACTTAAATCCATAAACAATGCTGAAATTCAGCTTCAAAATCTAAATTGCACCATTCCAAGTAAAACTTACTTCAATTTCCAGCTTGGAAAAGCTTCAAACCAAGATTTACAATTTCCTTCATCTTCCAACCTTTATCCATTTCGAAATTGAGCTATACTTGCATAGGATTGAGCCCCCCACAAAGCCAGCTAATGCTGCTGCCAGCCCTGCTGGTAATGGTGCTGCCAACTGACATTGTTGTAGCTACTGCAACTGCAGCCTTGCTGCTGTGGTTGCTGCAGAGATGGAGGAGAGGGAAGAGGAGGGGAGGAGATAGATTGAGAAGAAGAGGAAGATGAATAGAAGGGAGGAGATGCTAGTATTCAGCAGCTGAATACTAGCTGCCAAAAACCCAATTTAAGGGTAGTTGGACTTGGTTGGATGTGCCATTGGCACAACTTAACCAAAATTGCATCCATGCTGAAATTAAGTGATGTTTTGGATTTAATTTGCGACGTCGATTTCGCGTCCAAATTAAATCCGACTCGTCCTGACACTTTTTCGAGGTGTCGAAAATCACGAACTATAATCATTCCAAAAAAATAATATTTTAATATTTCGGGACACAACATTTCAAATACAAAATCGTCGATAAAATGCAGTTTTGCATCGCGATGAATTTCTTGTGTCAGAAAATTTGCGTACGGTGAAATCGCAACGGAAAAAGAAATCAAACAAATTTGATTTTTAAAAACTTTTGAGATCTGATCTCAAGAACCACGCAATTAGGATCCCTCATGTTCTTTAAGATTAAAAAAGAAAAGTAAGATTCAATCTTTTACCTTTGCGTGGATAGATCTCAACCAAAATTTGATGATCGTGGAATTAGGTTCTTTTGAAGCCACATACGCGTCCGGCCTCTATAGGTATCTACACGAGGTTGGTGATATGATCGATGTTCTTACCGGAGTGCTAGCTCCCATGCAAAGGACGTCCTTCTTACTAGAAGATGGAAGAGAGAGAAGAAGAAAGATGACGGCTAGGGTTTTCTAAAAACTCCCATATATGATATATAGGGATATAATCCTCTTTTTAATAATATAGTGACCATTAAGGATAAGTACAAATCTAAATTTAAATTTATCTTTTACTTAATCGGTTAGATCGATCAAATTCTAATTTGATTCGACTTGAACTTTATCTTAATTTGATCATATCAAATTAATAATACAATATTTGCACATAAGTCTTCTTATAATTTACTAACTATTAGTAAGTCCTCTCTTGTAGCATTTACACTTTAATACCACTAATTTGTAACAATTACAAATTAATCCAATTATCAATATATTGACAATTAGGTCCTCCGGCAATTTAAAAATCACAATCTAACTATCCGATTAGTCACAACCTCTTATATGTGTGTGACTCCATAGTTCTATTCTATCTGGTAGTGAGATATATTTTGATCACTATCAACAATATCACTAAAACTCCTTTTAGTGGATGGGAATAATTTTAATTCAGCCCGATGAGAATTATCGATCATCTAGATAATTCTCATGAGTCTCACTATTCACCAGTGACGCGCAGCAGCATGTAGTGGTATTCTAGTAGAATGGAATACTGAACCTCTTGGTGCAGTTACCGTGTGATACAGCCCTTCTATCATGAGTCCCGACTAGACGGAGATTATGGAATAAGGACCAGTCACACTACTGCAACATTAAATAAGTCACTGGCGAGTAAGTAGACATCCAAGTGACTTCTCGCGTTGGTCACGCTCGGTACCCTTATTCTCTAACAACCACCTGCATATTCGCTTCAGTGTCCCCACACTGTCGACTCGAGACTCGTTTACCCAAAAAGGGAAGCGATCTATGCACCAATCTTACCTGATCAATTACCGTCCCCTTGATGATCCATTGATCGGGAGCATTTAGGAATTAACAATTAATGACACATGTCTCAAATTTTCAACTCTTGAGAATATATGTCATCATCTTATTAATTTCTTGGACGATTGATGGACACATACACAACATGAATGAAAATAAAAATTCAAATTTATTCATAATATTTTGAAGTCAAATACAAATATATGTTATAGAAAGAATACATGTGTCGGCCTGGTTAACTTCTAGGGCATACATCTAACATCCGGCTGCATGGTTGCCTCAAAAATCATTGCCTAGCCCCATCGACTGACTGCCAAGGTCCCATGTGTTCATAGGTTACAGGAGAGCAGCGGAGGCTTCTAGTGCCAAAGTGGACACTTCTAGAAGCCCAGAGCGAAACTGTCGACCGACGACAATCGAGTTGATCTGGTGTTTGTGTTTGCTGCCCAGACACTCAAATGGATGTGTTTTAGTGCAGCGGTGACTCATGACATGAGTTGGTATGTTTCGAGATGTTTTGTGGGTCCCACGGGCATCCCGGTGTATTTTGGGGATTCCCGGCAAGTTCGAAAATCGATTTTGGAAACCCCATCCCGCAGGTGGTCTTGGGTTTCTTAGCGATGTCTTTGAGTTAGTTGGTTTGGTTTTTGACTCGGTGGATCTATCGTAGGTCCGGCCGACGGTTCTGCGCACCACGAGAGCTAGGTGCAGTTGCAGCCACAGGTGGGTACTTCGATCTGAAGTCGGTTCAGTAGTGCACGTTCGGTGATGTTCCCTTCATCTCTACCTTCTACTGCTTACATATATACATATACAGTACTTGAGCTCTTCACCGCATGACTTCGACTCTTGTTCTACTTAGTATACTCTCCCGTTTGCCATGATATAGAAGTAGAGCGGTAGTGACACTTGCGTTCATATTCCCGTTGACCTGAGTGGCCAGTGCCCGTGTACTTATAGTGTCATTGATCTCACACTTTCCAGTTAACCTGAGTGGTTGGTACTTGCATACTTGAGAGGATGTTGAGGTTGTCCATCCTAGTTGACCTGAGTTGTCGGTACTTGAGTTTCCATATAGCTTCAATGGCCAGTTGGTCGGTGTGCCCTCAGTGATTGTCGGCTATTCGCCGACTGTTAGCTACTGATCATATTCGCATTGATCGCCACAGCTTGAGAGTATTTCACGAACACTAGCGAACTGATCCCCGGCAGGAGGGTGTTCTTTTCTGGAAAAGTGGTTGGTTGCCGGGATGATACTGAATACTAACGCCATAGTCCTTCAGTAACTCCAATCACCGGCGTTGCCTCAGGTTCAACTCCCTCTGGGTGAACAGATACTTGAGACTTTTATGATCGGTGAAAACCTCACAGTGCTCGACATACAAGTAATGCCGCCACAACTTCAAAGCAAAGACTACCGCGGCAAGCTCCAAGTAATGTGTAGGGTAATTCTTCTCATAATCCTTTAACTGCCGTGAAGCATAAGCAATTATGCTACCATACTGCATCAGCACACAGCCCAGCCCGCTGTGCAATGCATCACTGTAAATCACAAATCCTTCCCTTATTACAGGTAGGGCAAGGATAGGAGCTGATGTCAACCTCTATCTCAACTCATCAAAGCTCCTCTGACAATTCTCACTCCAGATGAACCGAACCCCCTTTCGAGTCAATCGGGTGAGGGTGTGGAAAGATTCGCAAAGCCTTCCACAAACCGACGGTAATATCCTGCCAGTCCAAGGAAACTCCTCACCTCAGTCACCGTCGTCGATCTGGGCCAATCTCGAATAGCATCGATTTTCTTCGGGTCCACTGCTACTCCCTTAGCAGAAATCACGTGGCCCAAGAAAGCAACCTCCCGCAACCAGAACTCGCACTTTTTCAACTTGGCATACAACTTCTCTCGCAGAAGCTGTAGCACAGTCCTCAAGTGCTCCTCATGCTCGGCATCGCTCCGGGAGTATATCAGAATGTCATCAATGAAAACTACCACAAACCTATCCAAGAACGGCTTGAACACTCTGTTCATCAAATCCATGAATGCGGTAGGGGCATTCGTCAATCTAAAAGGCATCACTGTGAACTCATAATGCCCGTACCGAGTCCGAAAAGCCGTCTTGAGAACATCCTCGGCCCTCACCCTCAACTGGTGGTAACCTGACTGGAGGTCAATCTTCGAGAAGACACAAGATCCTTGCAGCTGATCAAACAGATCATCAATGCGCGGCAAAGGATACTTGTTCTTGATGGTCACCTTATTCAGCTCCCGGTAATCCACACATAACCTGAGCGAACCATCTTTCTTCTTTACAAATAACACCGGCGCTCCCCAAGGCGACACACTGGGTCTCACATACCCCTTATCCATCAAATCATGAAGTTGCGCCTTTAGCTCTCTCAGTTCCGCTGGTGCCATCCGATACAGTACCTTTGAGATTGGTGCAGTTCCAGGAACTACATCAATCACGAACTCAATCTCCTTCTCCGGCAGTATCGTCGTCAACTCTGGGGGAAACACATCTGGAAACTCACGGACTACAGGAATATTCTTGAGTCCCGGCGCTGCCGTAGGTACCTCTACAACAGTCGCCAGAAATACCACACACACTCTACTCATCATCTGTCGAGCCCTCGCCGAAGATATCTAAGTGGCAAACAACGTGCTCCTGCAGCCCCTAAAAGTGAACTCCTCCTGGCCTGACTCGCGGAACATCACCGTCCTCGCTCCATAATCAATAGTAGCATAGTACCGCGCCATCCAGTCCATACCGAGCACAACGTCAAAGTCCTACAACTGCCCTAACACCAACAGGTCTGCGGGCATGATCCACAAATCCAACTGCACCGGACATGACCAACAATACTCTGCAACGTGTAACACATGGTCGGGGATCTGCACCTCTCGTGCCTGTGACAATGACCCTAACTCTAGACCATGCAACAATGCAAATACTCGGCTAACAAAGGAATGCGATGCACCGGTATCAAAAAGTGTACGAGCTCTAATGCCAGAAATCAAAATAATACCTGCCACCACTCGGTCGGCTGCTGTAGAATCCTCCACTTGGGCTGCATAAACCCTGCCACTCGGAGCCTGCTGTCGCTGCTCACTCTGACGCGACACAGACGATCTGTCCTCCTGGCGAAAACTCGGAGCTGCTCCAAAAGACTGCGGAGGTCCTGGCTGTGCTCATGCGATGGATGGTGCTGGTGATGCTGCTCGAGGACAAGCTGATCTCATATGCCCAGGCTGACCACAACTGTAACACCTGCCCTCTCTCTGCTCGCACTGCCGGGGCCAGTGGGGTCCCCCGCAGATCATACACTGCGGTGTCCTCGGTGGCTGTGCCTGCTGACGGGAACCCCCAGAACGCTGACGTCCCGAAGACCCACGACCCTGAGAGCGTGATCGTGGCAGTCTCGGCGGACGCCTACTGCTTGACGGTCCTGCATCATCTAGAAAGGGGCGCTTCCGGTCCTGACTCTGCCCCACTGCCTGAGTCCTCTTTCGAATAGATGCATCACCCCTCTCAACCCACAGAGGCTGCTCCATCGACGCATCCAAGGTCCGCAATCTCTGCGCCTGAACCAACTGGAAGATCTCGGGCCTCAAACACTGCTCAAAGAGGTAAACTCGGTGCGCCTCATCCCTGGCCACGAACGGCACACAGTTTAGGAGTCGAGTGAACTCCCGATATACTCCTGGACTGTCCGCTCGCCCTGCTGAATCCTCTTCAGATCCTCCTCGAGCTTCTGTTTCACGCTGTTGGGAAAATACATCCCGAACAGCATTCCACAGAACTCGTCCCACTTCATATGCAGTGCTACTAGCCCATAGTCTCGCCTCACTCTCCTCCACCAGGCGTGAGCATCGCCTGCTAAGCAGTGTACTCCTAAAGGCACCTGCTCCCTCTCAGGAATGAACAGATCCTCAAAAAGCTTCTCCATCGCGCTGACCCAGCCCTCAACAACCCAAGCCTCCGTGCAACTGCCATCAAAAGTCGGTCGGTCAAAACGACGAAAACGGGCAAGTCTCTCAGCTATCCGCTCCTGCTCAGCCTAAGTCAGCTATGGGGCCTCACCAAAAGCTGCAACTGCGCTAGGGGAACTGTCGCTGGTGGGGGTACAGCTGCGGCTGGTGCTGCTACTGGAGTAGTGGGAGGTGAGACTGGCTGCTCTAGGGCGCTCGGTGCTGTACTCTGGGATGGAGCTAACCTCTCGCACATCCTCTATAATAACAGTCCCTACTGCCTCGTCACCTCTGTCAGGGCGGCTATCTGTGCAGGGGATGCACTCGCCTCCGGTAGAACACTCTGCTCCTGCCGGGCACTCTGCTTCGCCTGCTTAGGTATCCCGGGAGGTACGGTACAATCCTGTGACAACTGCACACGCTCCCGCAATGACGGTCGACCTCTGCGTCGATGCATAGCTGTAACAAGGAAAAACAGGGTCAGATAAAATATAAACACTCTCGACCCAATCAACGAAAGTTTGGAAGGCGGCACCTATTTTCTCTCAAAATTTATGTCGTCTGCAGCCAACATAATTTTGCAGGCCAAAACAGATACTCCTCCAATTACTCACTCCACTCAAGGAGGAGTTAAAACAACTAATCATTGACTTTCGCGATAAATCACGCCTCTCGCGTCTTGCCTTCCTAAAATTTGCCAAACTTAGGTTTCCTAAGTCCCAACGACCTAATGCTAAGTCTGATACCAACTTAATCTGTCACGCCCCGGATTACACGTTCCCCGGGCACGCCGACAAATCCGCCGTACACAAAGAAATTTTTCTATATACGAAGCGTAGCTGTACCTGTAATAAATATAATACTACAACCAGTAGTATAGAGCTACTCGAATAAAACTGGTATAAACAGGGACAAGTTCCATATACATACATACGTCCAGGTATACAAAAATGCTCGCCCAGCGAGATACAACAAGTATGTATAAGAAACTCAAAAACTAGCACTACCTGCAGCTGGTAACCTCTCGAACAAGGGAAGGGCTCTAACTGGCAACGCCCTTGCCACGATCAGTCTCTGAGGAAGCAGCAGCCGGAACAGCAGGCTCTGCAAAAATAGGGTAACAACTGGGCGTGAGAACTACTGTAAAAACAAGTAGTTCTCAATGGGTGCCGCCCTAAACATCATCGGTCTACCCACTAAGTCTACAAAAGGGAGTAAAGATAGTAGAAGAATGCTGGAAGGAAATCTACAGCTACAAGTCGCTACACTATCATGCTCTATACTAACCAACTGTAGGAAATGTCAATTCTGACCCAATCCAACTGGGACTGTAAGCCTACCCGTCCCTGGGACTGTGAACACACCCGTCCCGCCCGATTGTGACTATACAGCTACTTCCACACTAAGCGGTCCGCGGAGAGCAAGTCCAACCTGCACGAACGATACCAACGTGAAAGCACAACGCCCGTCTCCGGAGTGGCACTCGTGGGAGCTACCCAACCGAGTATGCAGCGTATCTCTGTCGAGCTCAATCAGGCTCTCACAAGACAAAGTCAAGTAACCGAATCTAACTGATCTAATAACCAATAGGTCACGTGCCCTCGGCACAATCTGACACCAAAACAGCGATATGGGTCCACCGTCAATTCCGACGGCACTCAACAGTCCGGAACAGTCTGAACGCTATTGTAAAAATACGCTAGGCATCCCAGCACGAGCGTAATAGCTATCTAAACTACCTCGGGTATCCACCACGTTGAAACTGCAGCGATACAAAATTACAACGACTTCTAGAGCTAAATCAGGTAGTTTAAGCATGTGACAAATTCAAATCGCAGGTTTTCTCCTAAGTCATATCCAAGTCCAACATGTGCAAGTAGATTTAGTAACACTAGGCTCCAATTCAGATTTTTGTAAAAGAAACACAAAATCCATGAATCGAGCAAAAAGAATATGCAAAAACAACTACAACGACACATGCCGACTATCTCTATATACTTAGAAGACAAACCGACGATTAACCCACCTCCAAAGCTAATCCCAATCCGGCGCGACGTTGAGAACGGCGGAATCGCACCCTCGCCCGGTCTCCTCGCGACGCTACGACGATGAACGCGCGCTCGAACGACACTGTGGCGCGACGTCGACGAAACTCCAACTCCACCCGAGCTCCTCCCTGTGTGCGGCCGAGTCTAGAGAAAAAGAGGAGAAGAAGCACCAAAGTATTCTCTCTCAGCCTCTCTACACCTGTATATAGCAGCGGGGAAGAAGGGTGACACGTACGAGGCATGGAAAAACCAAAATGCCCTCTCACCTAGTGAACCGGTACACGAGCAGTTGTACCGGTACAAATGGCAACCCGAGAGCAATCTGTGCGGAAACAGGCGAAGTGTACCGGTACACCCCCGATGTTGTACTGGTACAGAAAGTGTACCGATACACTTCCGATGTTGTACCTGTACAACAAGTAGAAAATCTGCAATTTGCAGATTCCAATGCTAACTCCTGCTCTCGCGTCCCCACTGAGTCCGTTTTGCGTCTATTTCGCGCCAACGCGACTCGGGCTTGTCCCGACACCCTCACGACATGTTGACAAGCCTCAAATCCTGTACACCAGGGATACTACACGAATATTGTGCTCTGTTAGAAGGAGTTCATGGTCTACATTGTGTTCTTACAACTTTCTACGTAAAGAAAAAGAGGTAAGATTCATGAAATTTTGTAATTTTTTACATCTAGGTTTTGTTAATCAGCAAACTAAAATATTAATTCAAGGTCTATATAATGTTTTCTGAAACATTCTATAAATTAACTTCTTCTCATTTTATTCTATGAATTAATTTTTTGTGATTTGATCTTTAATATCTTTTGCATGCATCGAAATGTTGCATTATATTTGGTGTTATTTAAATTTAGCTATTGATTTGCAATTGCAGCATGGCACCAGATTATAGATTGAAAGTTATGTATGGGGGAGTGTTTAAACCAGTTAAGACAAAATTAGGCAGAAAATATATGTATGGAATGCAAACTTGCTACACAGTACTTAGTGATACACATACTTTAAAAAAAAATTTTGAAAATATCAAAAAAATGTGGGATTGGGGGGAAACAGAATATGTGCGAGTGGCTTATAAATCAAAGAAGACCAAAGGAGAAGCTCAAAAGTTTATTGATATTAAAGGTGAAAGTGATTTTCTAGATATGTTAGACCAATTCACAGATGGTACAGAAATAGAAATATTTGTTACTATTAGTTCTGATGGCATCCCTTTTAATTTCAATGTTCAGCATGATGGTGCTACTGATCCTACTGGTAGTGGTACTATTGATAAAGCTGAGGAAGAAGTTGGTGGTGGTGCTACTGATCCTACTGGTGTTGATGGTGGAAAAAAGGATAAAGCTGATAATGGAGTTGAGGGTATAGTTGAGGGTGAAGTTGAGGGTGAAGATCATGTTAGAATTGAGAATGTAGCTGTGGAAGAAGATAATGTTGGAGATGAAGATGCTGATTATGATGGTGTAGACTATGCTGTTGGAGATGAAGATGATGATTATGATGGTGTAGACTATGCTGTTGGAGATAAAGGTGTAGCTGAGGAAGAATATGGTGTTGAAGATGAAGGTGGAGCTCATCTAGAGGCTGATTATGATGCTGTAGATAAAGGTGTTGGAGATGAAGGTGTAGCTGATGGAGTAGATGAATCGGATAAATCCTCTACTGAAAATTTTGAAAAGAATTGAGACTTTAGTTCCACTGAAACTGACTCAGGTAAGGATGAGTTAGTTTATGACAATGAGAATCCAATTGTGGACTATGGTGTGAAGTATCCTGATGTCAATTCATTTAGAAGTGCTCTTCCTTAATTCGCTATCCAAAATCAATTCCAATACAAGGTTATAAAAAGTGATCAATCTAGAGTGACTGCAAGATGTATGACAGAAGGTTGTGGATGGAGAATACATGCAGCAAGGATTCGAGGAGAAGCTACCTTTCAGGTAAATAAGTAAATTGTCATTGCTACTATGTCTAATATTTCTTTACTCTAATTATTTCTTTCAATCTATTATATCGACAGATCAAAACTCTCCAATCAGAGCATACGTGTGAAGTTGTCAATAGGTGTGGAAACAAGAATGCTACAAAAGGATGGATTGCAGAAAGAATCATTAATTGGCTAAAAAATGAAGGTGATATACCTGTGAGTGAATTGTCTAGAAGACTTAAAGAGCAGTATGGAAGGTTGGAGTTGCCCTATTTAAGGGTGTGGAAGGGCAAGGGCAGCGGGAGTTAGATTCTCAAGTTTCAGCAGAAACATCACAACAGCAAGGAGTATTTCATGATACAACATCAACAGCAGCAAACACACAAAATGAGGCAATTCTCTATTCACAACAGGGTTCAACCATTTTTAGCATTGATGCAAGTAGATTGCTAGGTTGAGAGTCAGTTCATGTAAAGAATGCTCTGTTATTTTTTGGATGATGATGACCCTATTATTTTTTGGATGATGATGGATGATGATGGCCTGTAATTATTTGGATGATGATGACCCTGTTATATTTTGGATGTGGTGACTTATATTTTGGAACTTGAAGGATATTATTGTTATTCATAATATAATTATTATTCATGAGGACTTATATTTTTGGATGATGATGGACTTGTTGGTATATGAGCAGTTGTCTCTGCTATGATGTAATCCAAGTAATTGCGAATATATATAGAGCTTAAATAAGACATCCTATATAAATACTTCTTTAACAGAGATACAGTGTTGTAATTGCATGTTTAAAATACTAAGGCATCCTGTAAACCAATCCAATTACATGGAAATTATATAATACTCCATCACATCCTGTATTATATAATACTCCATCATATCTAAAATACTCCCCTTATCAGTATATCAAGGATTACAATACAAAAAAGTAATTTAAGCCAAAACAGAACTTTCACTTCCATCCTTTGAATTTTTTGCTCAGTGGCTTCTCTACTTGCTTTTAACTGATATTTTAGATCTGAAGTGCTGTGCTGCACATCGTCAGTCCATAAAAAATAATTGCAATGTCCAACTCGTTCAACCTGCAAAGAGAAAAAAAAATTTCTTATATATTATTCATAAGATAAAGAAAAAAAAATAATGTGCAAACTAAAACCACAACCATGCAGTTAGAATATACAATAGCTTATCTTACCCCCCCAATTTGGGCAACGGTAGAATCGACGTCCTTGGCTTGGGCTGCTTCGATACCTATATTCTACAAGATCTTCCGCAGTCGCACACAGGAATTTGTGCGCTAGGAGTTGATGCAGATCTCTCACTTAGATGGCTCATCTATGGCTAGAAGTGAGGCAAATAAGAGAAAAAAAAAAAAAGCTAATAGATGGAGAAGTAAGCTTGACTTGTTTTTGAGCCATGGATGTGCTTTTGTAATGTTAGAAAAGAAGGTTACCGTTGAAATGGCCGTTGGAGGGTAAATAGGAAACGAATTTGATATTTAAGGGCAAATAAGAAAAGTATTTGCTATATGAAGGGTATATAAAAAAGTTAGTTATGGTACAAGGGTATATTGGAATGTGCAAAATGGTAATTTTTCAGAGATAACGGCAACTGTTAACAGCTCACTAACGAAATTTAACTTCAAGGGTATATTAGAAAGAACTTATAATATAAGAAGGGTATTTTCAATATTAGCCTTCTAAGAAGGGTAAATAATAAAACCGAAAACTTTTCAGGGGTATATAGACAATTGCCCCTTGTATATTTTATTAATTTGATCGTTTAATTGATTCGATATAGAGTGTCGGACCAGTCACTAATACTGTAGCCAATCCTATCCAAACCTCCGGAACACTACAGACACATTAAGAAGACATGCTCTAGAAAAGAAAAGAAACATCAACCGGCATCGTCTAAACATCTATAGGCATCTACAAATACTCGAACACCCCCACAGGTTCAAAAGCAACAATCGAGTCGAGTACCTCAAATCAATCGGAGGTCAAAGCCACAACAAAAAGCTCAATCAAAACCAAATGCAACAGGAAGACCAAAAGTTGATCGAAACACAAATCAAGCGGTGCATAACGTCAACAAATCAAGACAACCAACCATCCGACAAGTTTGGATTCGGAAAGGTGATATCTTTCCTTGTCATGAGCCTTAATTTGTTTTGATTATTTTGTAATGTTTTGATTGGTGCTTATTGCATATTTTATTCATTGTATTACATGTTTAGATGATTCTTGTTGTTTGGAATTTGTTTTGAAATCTTTTTCGAGAAGAGTGATTGGTGAATTAAACTTGAAATTTTTCATTAGAAATTAAATTTGAAAATTTTTCAAGAAAGGTGATGTTTTGAAATCATTGCTTTGGAGAAATAAACTTGAAAAGTGCCTTAAACATCTTAATCTTCTCAGTCATTTATTTTAAGTTAAGTTCATATCAATTATCGATTTTACTCCGCTTTTATTATTCTGATGATAATTTATTATACGATTTCTTAACACATAGATTCATCAAATTTATGTAATCAAATTTGATCTCTTGGCAATTAAACTATCTCGGTAATGCGTGTTGAATATGATGAATGGTTATTCACTAATGGACTAAAAATTATTAAATTTTCTTTCAAATGCAAGATTGTCTAATTTAGGGGGAGTTTATATTAAATAATGTGAGAAATTGATACAAAAGAAAAGGAGAAAAAAAAAATGCTCCTATGTTTAAAAGATGTGAAAAGAGTTACATCCAAAAGGAGTGTGAAAACTGCTACCACATATAGGAAAAAGCTACCACCCCGATCGTCCGGTAAGTGTGTGAAGCTACCACATGGGAATTGATTAAATAGCCGAAAAAGTTGAAAAATAGTAAATATTTTAGATTTTTCGGAGCTATAAGGTGGTATAATGAAAATATGCTCAAAGAACCACTCCCGGTGGTTTAAATTTAAAAATTTAAATTTTGAGACTATTAATAGATTACAATGAAAATAATTAACTAATTTAAAAATAAATTAAGTTTAAAAGATAGATTGGTTGATAAATAGATCTTTATCTCCAATAACTACTAATATTCAAATTATGGATTCAGTATAAACTTCAAATTTTGAATTTTATTCATAAATTTAAATATGAATTTATTAATTTAAAATTAATTCAAATTTTAAATCGGGTTCAAATTCAAAGAAAATTTGTAAGTTATGAAATGAAAAATATTTACAGTACAAGTAAATTGAAAATATATAAAATTTATTTGGATATAAATTAAAGTTAAAAAAAACAAATAATAAATAGACACATACCACCAATAATAATTTAAATTTAAAATATAAATATAAATTTAATTTAATTAAATATGACGTGCATTACACGTGCGATCCATGTACGTCACATTTAATTAAATTTGAGTTTTTTATCACTATTTTTTATAAGAATTTTATTTTTAGCCGTCTATTTTGAGGCTATTCGTTCACTAGGCAAATTAAGTCAAAAAATTATGAAATTTGGTTTCTAAATAATTCTAATAGCATAGATCTTGTCTATTAAAATCAATTGCCGAATCGAATATCCCATCATCGAGAATAACTTACCAGCACGGAGGTTTCCATACTTTCAAAAGCATAGAAATCTAGCGCACTCTCTTTCTCTCTCTCTCTCTCTATATATATGTTTATGAGTTGGGTTAGAATACTATTAATAGTATTTGTCCTTTTTTTGCTATCAAGGTTTTAGTATTTGGATCAATTCCTTTGATCATTTTTAATTATTGAATTAAATATTATAACCTAGTAGGGACTACTCAATCCTAGGGATCACTCAACTTGATAGCAAAATATGCCAAATACTATCAATAGTATTCCAGCCCAACTCTATGGGCTTGTTTGGTTCACTTCTTTTTTACCCTAGAATCAGAATCGGAATGGACGAATCTTTTTGTGGGCGTTTGATATGCGGGAGTCCCATTCCGATTCTGATTCCTGAGTGGAATGGGAATCCCCCAATCATCTCTTTTTCCAATCCCGCCTAGGAGGCCGGATTGAAAGTTGAATCCGAACGGAATAGATATTCATTCGGCTTAAATTTATTTTTTCAACTTTTTTTTAATTAAAATATGAGTTTAAATCTAGAAATTAAATTTATAATTTATAATTTTAATTTGAAATTGAATTAAAAATTAAAATTTAATCAAGTATTTCGAATCTAACTTATGAATTTGAATTTAAATTTAAATTTAATTTATATAAAGTTTTATTCAAATTTTATTTAAAATTTAAATTAAATTTATGGATTCAAATTAAAATTTAAATTGTAAGTTTAAGTTTGAATTTGAATATATCAAAATTTAGTTTTATATTTTGAATTATCCACTCAACTTCAAAATTTAATTTTCAAAAAAAAGATTTAAAATTTTGACATTATTTCAAAATTTTGATGTAAATATTTAATTTTAAATTTAAATTTAAATTAATATATTATAAAAATAAAGTTAGTATATTAATTTGATTACGTTCTTTATATCTACCTGAACTAAACACCGATAATAAGAATAATTTATTTTGATTCCGATTTAGGTGGCGAGTCAAACAGAATTAAATAATAAATTATTTTGATTTCAATCGACTTCAATTTCAACTTATTTCGATTACGGTTGTTATTTTGATTTCGTTTCAACCAAAAAAGCCCTATATATAATAACGAACTCATGTGACGTTATATGGAAATTTTTGGTCCGTTGAATCCGACTAGGATTCGTAATCCGTACCCTGATAATATTCTTGCGTACATCATCTGATAGGACTAAGTGTATATATTTATATTTGTATAAATATTATACCTCTATCTTGAACCCTAAAATCAAGAATTAATTACTGAATGAATAAATACTCCTCCTCTTCGATCGCCAATCTATGCACCACCACCATGAGCTCTTCTTCTAAAGCGAGGGCCGAGCAGGCGAAAGCGCGGGCTGAAGAGAAGTTCCGGCGGAGGGACGTGGCGGGGGCGCGAGCGGCCGCCCTCGACGCCAAGTCCCTCTTCCCCGGCCTCCCCGGCCTCGCCCCGGCCCTCGCGGCGTACCAAGTCCACTTCTCCGCCGCCACGAGACGCCTCCCGACCGGCGCCGTCGACTGGCACGCCGTCCTCGACGTCCCGCGCAACGCGGCGGCCGACGCTGTCAAGCGGCAGTTCAAACGCCTGTGCCTGCTCACCCACCCCGACAAGAATGCCTCCGCCGCGGCCGACGGCGCTTTCAAGCTCGTCGTGGAGGCTTACGAGAACGTCTCGGCCGCTTTCGCGCGCGCACCGCCTGCTACCACCGGCAGTAGACAACGAGGCGCGGCTGGAGAACAGTCAGGACCTGGGGTTTCAGGTTTTCATTCTTACCCCACCGGCAGCAGACCCGGCACTTCGGCTTCTGCTTCTTCTTCTTTCTCCGGTCGCCGACCGGGCCCTAATTTTTCGGGTTTTTCTTCCTTCCCTACCGGCAGCAGACCACAGCCATCGACTTCGGCTTCAGATTCTTCTGGCAGCACTTCGACTGCCGCCCCCACTGCCACCGCAGCGGATGATGACAGCAAAATTCCCGCGAGGGTCGTTGAAATCGCATTGACCTGCCCGTATTGCGGCTCCGGAAGCGTGCGCGTGGCCGTGAATGGCGACCGCGTGACCGCCACAGTACCCTGCCAGAGATGCTCCAGATACTTCGCCATCCCGGAGAAACAACGAAGATGAAGAGAATGAAAAGAAAGAAAGAAAAAGAAAACATAAGACGTAAGTGTTTCTTCAATCAATGAATAAAATCAGGAGAAGCTTTACACGTTCGTAACTGCATTAGTAATTTTTTTTTTTTTTTTCTTTCGTTTGTACTTAATCCCCATGTACTTAATCAGGATTAATCTTCCGCTCCTAATGATCGGCGATCTGTATAAAGATTTTCTTCTCTTTGGTGCACATACTAATAACCATGAATGCAGGTACTAATAATATACCTTTTAAAAGATTTGATTTTTTTTTCATTTAAAATATCTGTAGATCGCGCATGGGCATGATTCTATCTACCCCGATACTGAATATGGGTACTTTTTTTGCGAGTGTCTTTATTAAATTTAGGGCTAATTATACCGGTAGTCCCAACCTTCGCACCAATTTTCACTTATTAAGGCTTCGTTTGATTCGGATATAAGCATGTAAGGACTGAAATTTTGACAGTACAACTAAACTCTCTGTTAATAATATTTTTGTGTGTAATTTAATTACATAAATATTCATCAAATTTTAGAAGAAAATGAGCTAAGATGGAGAAGTTACGCGACCAGAACCGATGACTTAAAGTGAATAGTAATCCGCCTTTTCGGATGAGCCAGTGAGTAGAGGAGGGTTCCGGTGCGTATTGGACTCCAAACATAGGACTCCAATAGCTCGTTTCAAACGGCTCGACTATTCTGGACCCAATGGCACTGACGGAATTGGGTTCTGATGTGCGATTGTCGAGAAAAAGGGGTTTGATTGATTTACATGTATATATGTGGTTATACGGTGGAATGTAATGAGGGTTGACTTCGTCGCAAATCGGCGACCGAATCAGATTAAGCGATGCTAGATTCAATGCCCAGTCGTGCTGAACGCGCTGGCATAATCCGATCGAAAATCCGACGGACGGATCTTCGGGAATCGTGAAATGTTCATTGAGGGGTTGAAAGTGGCAAAACGGAAAAATCGCGAAAGGTCCAATATTTTATGCGCCGTTTTGTGCGATTTCGAACGTTGAGGGACTTGAGTGCAATGTGCACGTGCTGGCAAGGGACCTAACTGAAAATACTAGACTTTGAAGGGGTTTCTTGCAAAGTGACACCTAGTATATAAGTGGCAGCTAGGGTTTCCATGGTCCTTTTGGCTGCCCAAGTCCACCCAGCTAACCCTAGCCACCCCACCTGCATCCCTGCCCTGCCCGTGTGCACGCCCTGACCGCCGGTGAGCAACTCCGGCCGCCGGAAATCCCCGCAGCACCATCCTCTCCCTCCCTCTCGGCCACCCACTCCACCGCATTGGGGTTGCGGGTTCAGGAAGCCACCCAAGCCCGAGCTTCTTTATCCCCAGGTCGAGACACATCTCCGGCACCGCCATAGCCGGCCCCGGCCACCCCGTGCACCGCCGGAGCCAGCTGTGCGAGCTGCGGCCAGCTCGGGTCAGCCCAGACCGAGCGGGCTCAAGCTTGGGGTTCGCGTGCGGCCATCGCTTCCCATCAGCAGCGCCGCCCTCCAGTCAACTCCGGTGACCTCCGGCGTGCTTCCCCCGCCGTCCCCGCACGTCGCCGGCCGCCGCTAGGACCTCCTGCAGCCGCCGAGACCCGTGCGGGCCGAGGTCGAGTCCGCTCGACTTCCGCGCGTCGCCGCCGCCCACAGCGGGGCGCACCACCTCCTCCTCGACCTCCGGCGACAGATCGTCGCCTCCCGGAGCTCCTCTGGCCGCCGCCGGACCGCTGCGGAACCCATGAACCCGAGAGCAAGTCTCGGGTTGATCTGTGCCGCCGCGCCACCGGCCGCCTTTCGCCGCCGACCAGCACCTGCCCCGGACCCCTCCGACCTTCCGCGCTCGTCCCCGGCCGGAGCGCCCGCCTTCCGGCCGCCGCCAGCCAGCCCTAGCTCTCCCCTGGCCGGTAAGCAAAGTTTTTGCTGTTCTGCGCACTGTTTCGATTTGGGATCATTGTTCCGGCGACCCGAGGCTGTTTCAATGCTCACCTCATTTAGGGTCAGCGAGCCCCTGGTTAGCGAGATAAGCATGTTTATCATGCTGTGCGCGCTGTTCGCAGACTTTCGTGTCGCTCCCGCACTCTCCACAGTGGCCAGCAGTGCTCCGAAAGGTGAGCACGGCCTCCGGCACGCTGAAACCTATCAGCGAGTATGACGATGTGACTAATCAATCCCTGGTTTACGTGTACGAACCATAAAAGCCCTGAAATCACATAAAATGCTGTGATTTTATGTATCGGTAAAGGCTTTTATGCTTTTTGGTCTGCTGCTGTTGGCAGCACGTGTGAGTAGTGGGTAACCTTTGGACTAGTTGTCCAAGGCCCCAAGACTTTGCGAAGATCGAAAATTGATTTTCGATGCGTTTGTCGACAAAATCCGCCGACGGAACGCGGGTTCAATTCGGAATTCGTCCGACGGTGCTTTGTGATGATTTGCTTTGTCGCTGAGCCTTGTTGGCTTGTCACTCGTGTCATTTCGAGGGTTCAGAAATGACGGGTGAGCGACGGTGGGTTTCGGTGTCGAAATAGACTCTTTCGGGAACCCGGATCCGAACGATTATCCGACGATAATTGTTTGGAGGTGAGATTTTGTGTTTCCTGCAGGACACACAAATATTAGTGTTTGAGTGGCAGTGGGTGACTTGTAGCATGAGTCAGTGCGTTTCGGGACAGTTCGTGGGTCCCGACGGAGTCCCGGTGCGGTTTCGGGACTTCCGGCGAGTTACGGTAGTCGGTTTTGGGAAACCGATCTCCGTGGGATTAGTTGTGAGGTTGTGATTTTAGTGGTTGCTATGTGTGGGTTAGACTCTAACCCGGTAGACCTTCTTAGGTCCGGGTGACTTTCTTTCGCAGTCAGGATACAGGCGCGACATTCGTACAGGTGGGTACTTCGATCCGAAGTCGGTACAGTGGTGCACGCTCGGTGATGGTTTCTTACCCTTGCTCTCTCGTTGTTATCTAGCATATATATTTTTATATATAGTGTTGAGCCTAGCACCCATATTGTTTTGGTTATACTCTACTCGGCTGTTTTTCATATCTAGTATCATAAGTAGGAGTAGAGTAGTTATATCATGTTTCCTTATTGCTCTACTTAGCTGTTTTGCATATTCTGTATTATGTTTAGAGTAGAGCGATTTTGTGATTTCATGTGAGATTGGTGACCTAGTTGGTCGGTTCTTGTATCTCGTATCTGTGACCTATTCGGTCGGTTCCTTGATTTTTGTCGTTCGATGACCGTTGAGGTCGGTGTACCCTGAGGGGTTGGATTGTCGGCTAGTGGCTGACGGTAGTTCCAGATTTCAGTGATACATGATGTGACATTCGTGTGACCTATTGGTCGGTTATTGAGTATACTGTTAGTTGACATCGAACAGTACTTGCATACATTTGAGAGGATGTCGAGTTGTTCCATCCTAGTTGACCTGAGTGGTCTATTCTTGTGCTTCATTACAGTTTGATGACCTATTGGTCGGTTAGCCCCGAGGGGCAGTGATTGTCGGCTGGTTGCCGACGGTTGGCCATTGAGCATATCAGCATTGATCGCCCGAGACTCGTTCGCATTTCACGATCACTACCGGTCTGATCCACCGCAAAAGGGTGTTCTTTTCCGAAAAGGTGGTTGAATGTGCCAGCCCGTGGGCCCAGCGGTCAGGACTGGGTTATATGCAGCCTATGAGCCCAGCGATCAGAACTGGGTGCCCAGCAGTCAGAACTGGGTTATATACAGGTAGAGTGGCAGTGGGCAAGGGCCTGAGGTCTGTGGACCAATAGGGCAGTTTTCAGATTGGGTATTTTTGGAGTTGTCGTCTGGTTGACGCATATGACTATAGTAGCGATTGTTGCTTGCATACTTACAGTTCTTTTTTTACAGTTGTCTTGCTACTATAGTTGATATCCATGTATGCATTCAATTCTTCCTTACAGTAGTGGTAGTTGTGCATATATATATATATATTTATATATATATATATATATATATCTCATTCGTTCATTATCGTTGCTACTGTATTTCACTTACCCATACTGTTGTTTATCTCTTCCTGATCCGGTGAGTACTTCTCGCCTTCGTCGGCTTGCGGTACCCACTGGGAGGGGAGACATGTTTACATGTTCTCACCTCCCCCACCATTTTTCAGGTATTGCGGGCGGTGAGGGTTGAGGCGAGACGTGAGACACGTTCGTAGTGATCGCTAGAGCTTTCGACCCGGTTTGTTCAGTTCAGCTATTACCTTCTTTTTCTGTTGACATATCTTAGACATATGGTTCAGTTGATTTTGTTTACTTGGATATATGTATACACATGGTTTTGTGAAATTAATTAAAACACTCGTGGTTTTCATGTGAAGGACAAGAAATGATTTTCTACCCCTCGTGGTAGCGTACTTTAAAAAGAAAAGGCTTTCGTGTAGGAAATGGTTTTAAAAAGGTTTTATTAGCTTTTCAGCTCTTGGTGTTTCAAAATAAGTTTCCGGGTAGAAAACGTTTTAAACTAATAGTCGTGGATTTATAAATTGAACTTTAAATGGTAAATCTGTGGTGAATGGTGAATGAATGTTGATTGTTGTTTATTCATTATGGTGGTTGTATCCTGGTTACACTCTTGTACTTATGCGACGCCGTGCAAATACAGGGGAGACTCTGTCCGTATGAACAGTGGATTCTCAGTATTTGTGGTGGATCTGGCGTACCCTGGGGTCAGGTTTTCAAAAGAAAAAAAAAAAAAATTTCGTTGTGTTTTAACCTAAAAAGGACCCCAGGGCGTGACAAAGCAAGAACTAGTTATACCGGAAATAGGTATAAGTATGAATTTTCGTAGGAATAAGGATATTTTTTTGTTTGGATGAAAATGTGGGTATAAGCTGGAATTAGAAAAATTATATTTGGATAAAAATGTGAGTATAAGGTGGAATAGTTGGTAGTTATAGATAGAAAATAATGATTTTACCTTTAAAATTTGAAATTAAAATTAAAACTTATAATTTTAAATTAAAATTTTTAAATTTTAAATTTTAAAATTTGAAATTAAAATTAAAACTTTTAATTTTCAAAATTTAAATTTTAAATATCAAATTTTAAATTTAAGATCAAATTTAAATTTGAAAGATATAAAATATCAAATTTTAAATTTAAAATCTAAAAAAATTAAATTTAAAATTTAAAAATTAAAAATATCAAATTTATAATTTAAACATTAAAATTTATAATTTAAAATTATAAATTTAAATTTTGAAAAACTAAATTATAAATTTTAGAAATTTAAATTTAAATTAAACTCTACCCGGGAGGGGTGGAACAAGTTGTTCCACCCCTTATTCCACCCTAGGTTGTTCCACCCCCCAAATTTTCGTTTGGGTACAAGAGGGGGGATAACGATAAGGGGGTTATCCCCCCTCTTGTACCCAATCCAAACGGTACCTAAGTTCCCAACCTTTTTTTTTTATAATTGAGTCCCTAGCCTCTTGATTTTATTACAATTACGTCCGTACCGGGTTGGGGTGGAACAAATTGTTCCACCCCCAAATTTTCGTTTTGGTACAAGAGGGGGATAACCCTCTTATCCCCCTCTTATACCCAATCCAAACGGTACCTTAAGTCCCCAACTTTTTTTTTTTTTGTAATTGAGTCCCTAACCTCTTGATTTTATTACAGTTACGTCCCAACCGTTAAAAAAACTATTAAAATTAACGGAATTGCCATGTCAGCATCTATTTGGCAACCTTTTACATTTCAATTTAGATCCCTAAACTTTGCACATTTTTCATTTTAGTTCTTAAAAATAAAAATTCAAAATTTTAAATTTAAATTTAAATTCAAAAATAATATTTAAAATTTTAAACTAACGAGAAATTAGAATTTTGAATTTGAATTTAAAGTCTAATTAAAATTTTGAATTGAAATTCAAATTTTAAATTTAATTTTTTAATTGAATCTAAATTTTGAATTCAAACTTAAAATTTTGATTTTGATTTTGATATTTCAATTTATATTTAAAATGAAAGTTTTGAAATCGAAATTTAAATTTAAATCTGAATTTAAATTTACAATCATATTCAAAATTTTGATTTTAAATTTTAAATTTGAATTCAAAATTTAAATTTGAATTTAAGATTTGATTTCAATTTTAAATTTGAATTTAAACTTCGAATTCAAATTCACATTTTGAATTTGAAATTTCAAATCGAAGTTTGAAATTAAATTAGAATTTAGAATTCCAAATGTGAATTTGAATTTAAAATTAAAATTTTAAAATTAAATACAAAATCAGAATTTGAATTCCAATTTAAATTTGAATCCAAAATCAAAATTTAAATTTAAAATTTAAATATTAAATTATTTTTTTTTTTGAATTTATAAATTTAATAGATTAATTACACCATTGGTCCTCAACCTTTACACCGTTTTTCAATTTGGTCCCCAATCTTTTTTTTTTTTGCAATCCGCTGACACAGCACCATCGTGGCGCTGACATGGCACCTCCGTGGCGCTGACGTGGCATTTCTCGTCAATTTTAACAGTTATCTAACGGCAGAGACTTAATTGAAATGAAATTAAAAAAGGGACTTGATTGTAAAAAAAAAAAAGTGGGGGACCAAATTAGAAAACGGTGTAAAAGTTAGGGACCATTAGTGTAATTAACCCCTAAATTTGTATGTAAAATAATCTTTTGTTCAATAGATCTCTTTTATATTCTAATTGACATTTGAAAAAGAGAAATGCTACCGGTGCATTCAAAAGTAAGTGTAATTAAATTTTTTTAGCCATTTGACGAGACTAATTTGAAAATATTATGATGATCACTACAAGATAACAAAATTTATCGCCACATGCTGTCCCAATAGATCCCGCCGACGAATGAATCAGTGATGAGATATGAATTTTGCCACTTTAAATATAACTTTCATTTGGTGGCAACACCTTGTTGCCACCAATTGTCAGGATTTGATAGCAACTAATTTTTGTCACCAACGTTGGTGACAAATATTTGTTGCCACTAAAGGTGACAATTAATGGCAAATATTTGTCGCCACTAAATACATCATTCAATAGCAAATATTTATCGCCACTAAATGTGTTTTATTTGATGGCAAGTGCTTTCATGAAATGTGTTCATTTGGTGGCAAATACATGTCGCCAATGAATGTAATATTTGGTGGCAAATATTTATCGCTACTAAATATGACAATTGGTGGCAAATATTTATATCACCACTAAATGTGGCATTTGGTGGCGACAAATTATATTCACATCTGATAGTATTATTTATTGCCACTAAATGTTTATACACAAATATACAATAGCAAGATAACAAAAATCACAAACAAAATAACATTAAAATCAAACTCCAACGTAATAAATCAGCTCAAAATAATATCATACATTAGTTTCTCCAACAATATTAATGAAAATAAAAAAATAAAATAATAATCCATCAAAGTTGCCAACTCAGAATATAAGTTCAATTTTGAGAAAAAAATTAAAACTATTAGTCAATGGAATAAAGACTCCATTACAGAAACACTACCCCAGCAGTTGAGTTGCAATGCAAGTTTGTAGTGAAAATGTGGTGAATCATTAGTTGATTTCTAAAACATGCTTGATTGTGGGCAATGATACACTATGGTTTAGGAATGTATATGCTTGTTGTGGTGTTTGGAGATGGTTCCACCATGGTTGGCTGCATATTGCAAACAAAGTAATATCATTATGCAATCTACAAGCTATAGTAGTTGGCTAATAAAAGGGTGCATTGTAAAAATTATGACCAGTTTCTTGAACCAATATATGGATAACTACCATTAACCATTTTAAATGAGGGGCATGCTTACAGCCAAAAATTTGCAGGTTGAAGCCTGCTGAAACAAACCAGTACATAAAGGTAAAATGGTGAGCCAAACATTGTTCAATCAGGTCAAATTTTCTTATCTGAATGGAAATTGCCACTCCAAATAGAACTAAATCATAGAATTTTATGTCCCGGGGATTATAATAGAAATTAGAAAAGTAAAAACTTTCTAAGATATAATCATGAGGATGAGAAACAAGGGATACAATAACATAATAAAAGAACAGTGCTTAATGGAAGTGAAATGTAATAATCATTGACCTAAGCAGAAAAAATGTGAGGAAAATTTGTTACACTTAGTTGATTTTTCCAAGGGTATGTGTTGTTGAGAGTTCACAAAAAAAGTAAAAAACTTACCACAATATTATGCCCATCATTTGTAATAACAGATATAGTCTCTGCATGCAAAAAGAAGATTGATCGATATAAGTAATGCTCCTCGAGCATTACATATGCTTAGTTTTGAAACTAAGCATATGTAATGCTCCTCGATCGGTAGTTAGTTGGTTACAATAGAAGAAGTAAAACAAACCATACTTTCAAGATGGTTACAAGTTGAAGACTTTCACTTAAATAACTACTCTGTCATTAAGAATTATAACTTTGAATATATATAAATAACCTATAAAAGCAACAAAAAAATATATAGTTATAACACTTATGGAGCACTTGGAAGTTCCTCCAGCAAGGAGTGATGTTGTAAATCTAGTCTAGTTTTTCAGTTTTTCTTAAGCTCACAAAGTTAAAAACCAAATGCAAAACTTTTTTTTTGAGAGGAAGATTGCAAAACTTAATTAAAGGAAAGAAATACTATTTCTCTTGTTCAGTTTATTTGATAGATGAAGAGTGGAATCAAATATTTAGAATTAGAATTTTATTTAGAAGTTTGTTCAACATATCATATCTGGCCTTTGTAAGTCATTTTCTTTAAGAATTAGATAAATCACACTACAGTTTAAGTGTTTAACAACGAATGGTGAAATCCACCCGCAATGACAAGTACTAATTTCAAATACAAACCAGCTTATCTTACTAACTAATTAACTACACAGAACAAATATGCAAGAAAAAAACTAGCAGGCAAAATTAACAAAAACATGAAGGACCAAAGCACAGAAGGAAGAGAAAAATATATGAAAACAAACTTGATCAAAATGATAACAAAACTAACAGATTTAAACAATCTCATGTAGAACTACATGTAGAGCACCTATCAATGACTCACTGCATTATCTAGGCACATAGAAAGGTAATTCTGAATAGATCATAGGAAATTAATTAAAGCACCAATGCACCACTGCATTATCTAATAGACACGGCAATGAGTTGCATCTCTTGGAGTTGGTACCGAATAATGAGAGCTTGAAGCCTTTTTATGGGGTCTCGTAGTAGGAATCAATGAGAGATTTCCTTGGAATCTCATGTATTCACTATTCATTTCCTGACCCTGCTGTAGATAGAAAATCTCTCTTTCTCTCTATTACATATGTCTCGAATTCTAGTACCGCAAGGTTTTCTAATCCTATTCTGTTTTGATTATCCCATTAAGTTAAGTTTAGATTATGCCTAATTTTATTGAGATATTCCTAATCTTAGTTGGTTTGTATTCCTAGTTGTATTAAGATTTAGCCATTATTATAAATATATTCTTTATTCCATTGGTTTAGTGCGGAAGATGAGAGAGAGAATATGGATGTATTTTTAGGATTAGGATTTTGTGAGAGAGGCATATTTTGTACACCACTTTGATTATAATGAAGATCTCCACTCCGTCTTCGCCGATGGCCGAACCACATAAATATTGTGTGCTTTATTTTTCTTCTCTCTTTCTCGGATCTCTTTTGGTATTTTCTCACCGGACGAACTAGATCTTCTCGGTTTTAGTTCTAACAAACTGGTATCAGAGCCTTTCTATTCCCTTTGAGGATTAAGATGATGACGAAGTTCGAGATTCAAAAATTTGACAGGACCAATAGTTTCGCATTATGACAAGTCAAAAAGCGTGCTATATATTGACGCAGCATGGATTGCAGAAGGCACTGTTGGGAAAAGAAAAGATGCCCGATTCTTTGACGGCGGAGCAGAAGGAGGAGATTGATGACAAAGCTCTTATGGCAATACAATTATGTTTATCCGATGAGGTATTGCGCGAGGTTTTGGATGGAAAGACCGCTGCAGGGCTTTGGCTTAAATTGGAGTCTCTCTACATGACGAAGTCTCTCACTTGTACGGACGTATGGCTAAATTAGAGTCGCCGCGCGGATTGTTCACCGTACGGAACATGCATAGCTTGGCGTACGGAACATGCATAGCTTGGCTTAATTAGAGCATGGCTTCTAATTAGTCGCAGCTCCTAACCGTACGGACCAACAAGCAAGTAGAAATAATTAGCACATGGCATCTAATTTTGGTCACTTGCGGCTTCATTAACATGACCAGCATATATATAGGATGTGGCTTCAAATTAGAGTCTAATTGGAACTCTACTCTAATTGGATTTCTAAACACAAATCTAATCTAATTAAATTTTGAATTAGATTCCGACTCATAATCCATATATGCCAAATTAAATCTAAATTATATCCAATCCGAATTAGATTAGGATTTAACTCCAATTTAGGTAACTACAAATCAAACCAAATTTAACAATCTCCACCTTGGTTTAATTTGTAGTTTAGCCGCTGCTTTGTCGAGGTCGCCACAAAACTCCACCTTGAATTTAATTTGCCTTAATGCTCCTTAACGTTCCGTGTTCCGTCTTCTCCAAATGCCCTATAGGGCCTCAAGTGCTGCCAATTGCTACTAAGTCCAAAGAATGCTTGAACTTGGCAATAGTAAGAGACTTAGTAAACATATCCGCCGGATTGTCCTCAGTACTAATTTTCTTAACAATCATCATGCGTTTCCCAATCACATTCCGAACAAAGTGAAACTTTATATCGATGTGCTTTATCCTCTCATGAAACTTTTGATCTTTCGACAAATGAATAGCACTTTGATTGTCTGAATAGACAATCATTGGATCCCAACAAGAAGTAAGCTCTCCAAATAAGCCTCTTAGCCACATAGCTTCCTTTACACCCTCTGTAATAGCAATATATTCCACTTCCGTCGTAGACAAGGCGACAATAGGTTGTAGTGAAGCTTTCCAACTAACTGCACATCCATCAATAGAGAATACATAACCTGAAAGTGATCTCCTCCTGTCCAAATCACCTACAAAATCCGAATCAACAAATCCAACCACACCATCCTTACACCTCCCAAACTCCAAACAAGTGCTAGTGTTACCTCGTAAGTATTTCAGAATCCACTTAATAGCCTGCCAATGAGCCTTACCAGGATTGGTCATATATCTGCTAACCATGCTCACTGCGTAAGAGATGTCCGACCGTGTGCAAACTATGGCGTACATGATGCTCCCGACAGCACTAGAATAGGGAACATGTGTAACGACCCAGTCCACTAGCAACAATAACTCGTTGGGCCCAACCATCGGCCCAAAATGCTTAAGCTCAGTTATTATTACTAGTGTCTAAGTCTCTTATATACCCAATTACAATCCCTATTCCTATCCGATGTGGGATTATTGGGGTGTGACAGACTCCCCCCGTTAAGGCCCTGACGTCCACGTCAGTCCAATCACACACACAGCCCAAGATCACCAGGCGATATGAGACTCGTCTCACTAGCCTTGTCATCCAGACCTTGGCATAGCCGGTCATCGGGTCATACAGACTCCGGCATAGCCTATCACCTTGTCTTTTAGACCTTGGCTCAGCCGAGACTCGTTACACATTTCCGGCTGGTGAACTAGCTCTGATACCAAATGTAACGACCCAGCCCACTAGCAACAAAAACTCATTGGGCCCAACCATCGGCCCAAAATGCTTAAGCTCAGTTATTATTACTAGTGTCTAAGTCTCTTATATACCCAATCACATCCCTATTCCTATCCGATGTGAGATTATTGGGGTGTGACAACATGTGACATGTACTCCCGCTCATCATCGGACTGCGGTGATAGCTCGGCGGAAAGTCTGAAATGCGCCGCAAAATAAGTGCTCATAGATTTTGCGTCTGTCATTCCGAAACGCTTTAAAATCTTCTCTATATATTTCTCCTGTGTAAAATACAGTAGTCCTGACTTGTTGTCCCTTTTAATTTTCATATCAAGAATTTTCTTAGCAGCACCTAGATCTTTCATCTCAAACTCACCCTTAAGTAAAGCCTTCAATTTATTTATCTCCACTATGTTACTGGAAGCAATTAACATATCATCGACATAAAGCAACAAATATATGAAAGATCCCTTATCAAGCTTTCTGAAGTACACGCAACTGTCACGTTTGCTTCTGGAATATCCATGACCTGTCATGAAGGAGTCGAACCGCTTGTACCATTGTCGAAGAGACTGTCTTAAGCCATAAAGCGATTTCTTTAACAGACAAACCTGGTCCTCCTTCCCTTCAACAATGAATCTCTCCGACTATTTCATATAAATTTGCTCCTCAAGTTCTCCATGCAGAAAAGCTGTCTTAACATCAAGCTGCTCAAGATACAAGTCATTCATGGCTACTAACGATAAAAGAACACGAATAAAAGTATGCTTCACAACGGGTGAGAAAATATCATTAAAGTCAACACCTTCTACCTGACTATAGCCCCTAGCAGCTAAACGAGTTTTATACCTTGTATCTTTTACGCCGGAGATTCTGTCCTTTTTCTTGAAGACTCACTTGCAGCCAACAATTTTCTTACCTGTAGGCGGTTTTACCAACTCCCATGTGTGATTCTTATGGAGCGACTCCATCTCCTCATTCATCGCCATCAACCACTCTACAGAACTGGCACCAGAAATAGCCTGATTATATGTGGAAGGTTTACCTTCTTCTTTTGTATCTTGTGCCACTGAAAGAGCGTAAGCAACTATTTCTTCATAATCGTATCTCTGCGGTGGTTTGATCTGTTCCCTTACTTTGCCTGTAACAATGCTCTGCCTCTCAACTTGTGTCTGCCGACTGAACTTGTTCTGACTGAGAAGAATCCTGCGACTGAACTATACCATCGGTCTCTCGCTCCACCTTTTTGCTAGCACTCGGGGTCTCATCAAAAGAATTACGGTTAGGATATAACATAGCAGATTCATCAAATGTGACATCCATACTAATAATTAATTTAGACGATTCAGGACACCACAATCTATATCCCTTAACCCCCGATGCATAACTAATGAAAATGCACTTTTTAGCCCTAGGTTCTAACTTGCCTTCATTGATATGAACATAAGCATGACAACCAAATATTCGCAAATTAAAATAATCAGAAGGGCTACCAGACCATACTTCCTCCAAAGTTTTGCAATCAAGTGCTGAATGTGGAAATCGATTTACCAAATAGCATGCCGTAGAGATCGCCTCTGCCGAGAAACTCTTCGCTAAGCCAGCATTAGAGAGCATACAACGGACCCTCTCCAAAAAAGTTCTATTTATCCGTTCGGCCACCCCGTTCTGTTATGGAGTATGCCTAACGGTTTTATGTCTAACGATCGATTCCTTCTTGCAGAATTCTTCAAACTCTGATGAACAGAATTCCAAACCATTGTCGGTCCTTAATCTCTTGATATTCTTTTCAGTTTGCTTCTCAATCATGACCTTCCACTGCTTGAAATAATTGAACACCTCATCCTTACTTTTTAGAAAAAACGCCCACACTTTACGAGAATAGTCGTCAATAAAAGTCAACATATATCTAGCACCACCCATGAGTAGGAGTACGAGAGGGCCCTCAAAGATCAGAATGAATATAGTCCAGAGTACCTTTCCAAATTAAATCTAAATTATATCCAATCCCAATTAAATTATGATTTAACTCCAATTTAGGTAACTACAAATCAAACCAAATTTAACACTCTCTCTAGTTCTCTCAGGTTAAAAATCTCTGTCTCTCCAAAGAAAAAATATCTCATAGAAGGCCTTAATTAATAATGGCTCTACAAATTAAATGCACAAAAAGCTATAGTTAATGCAGATATATTTCCTTCAAGAATGAAAACCTACGCAAGGCCATAAATACAAGATTAGACAACATAAATTTTTTTCCAGTGAAAATCTTGTATATATATATATATATATATAGAGTGAGGCTACTATGCTATCGGAAGCACAGAGCCTTCCGTGCTTCCAGCTCGTTTTCGATGTTGCGACTTTCGAATCGTCGATCGGCTCCGTTAAACTTGATCTAGAGTATTTGGAGTACCTAGAAAATAAATTTTATTATTTTTCGATATTATTTGCCTAGTGATCGAATGAGCTCAAAATCAATAAATTTCAATGGCCGTAGTGAACCGTTTGCAAGTTTAACAGTGTAGAAATATCCAAATCACGTGAAATTTTGATAGAAAATTCTTTATACTATATAAAACAAGATCATATCTTTGATTTAAAATTTTATATGTCATATTATTATATTTTGTAGATTTTTATTTTAACCGTTGATTTTGAGCCTTCGTTCACTAGGCAATGATATCGTAAAATCATTAAATTTATTTTCTAGATACTTCAAATATCTAGATCAAATTTAACCGAGCCGATCGACGATTCGAAAGTCGCAACATCGAAACGCAGCTGGAAGCACGGAAGGCTGCGTGCTTCCGATAGCATAGTAGTAACTTCTTATATATATATATATATATATATATATATATATAGGGTAAATTGCATTGTTACCCCCTGAACTTTTCGTGAAGTTTCACTTTACTCACCAAACTTCTAAAATGGACATCTAACACCCTAAACTCTAATATTTCGTTTATGTTACCCCTTTCGTTAGTTTTCTGTCAAGCTCCGTTAACCGGAAACTGACGGAAGGGGCAAAACGAATGGAATATTAGATTTAAGGGTGTTAAATATCTATTTTAGGAGTTTGGGGAGTTAAGTGAAACTCGCCAAAAATTCAAGAGGTAGTAGTGCAATTTACCCCATAGGACTCTTGACTATAAATTATTTTATTATAATATGTTACTTATGGATTGACTACTGACCCTCAAGTTAGTGATCATACTTGATTTTGAATTTATATATATTTTTTATCCTAAAATAAATTATACCATAATTTATTCTACATTTTATTGTAATAAAATAAAATCGAAAGAAATGAATTAGAGTGGCTTAAAGATAAGAAAAGTGCGATACTAACTACGTACGATACTCGAACATTCTACTGTCCTGGTGTACTCGTTAATATGGTTGATTTACAATAGGTGTCCTCACTCGAATATAGAGATTTTAATTCTCAGCTAATTTTCTGTAGTACTCGTTTGTCCCTTTTATTTTTAGAAGTATTATTCTAAAAAATACACTTATTTCCTATAAAATTATGCAATGTAATTTTATTGTTGCCTAAAATAAGAAAGTATGATAAATTATGGTATGATTTATTTTAGGATAAAAAATATATATAAATTCAAAATCAAGAATGATCACTAACTTGAGGTTTAGTAGTAAATTCATAAGTAACATATTATAATAAAATAATTTATAGTTGGGGAAAATTGTATTGTTACCTCCTGAACTTTTGGCGAGTTTCACTTAACCCCCCAAACTCCTAAAATAGACATCTAACACCCTAAACTCTAATATTTCATTCGTTTTGCCCTTTCCGTCAGTTTCCGGTTAATGGAACTTGACGGAAAACTGACGGAAGGGGTAACATGAACGAAATATTAGAGTTTAGATGTAGTGTTCCTGAGCTTTGGATAGGATTGGCTTCAGTATTAGTGACTGGTCGACATCTTTGGAGAGGGTCGGACTGAGTCGGAGTCAATTCTGCACAAATTGGATGCAGAATTGGACTCGACGCACTCAAATAAGCAAAACTGGAGTTTTGCCAGATTCGGGCACCCAGAACATTTTTAGGGTCACCCAGAAACGAGTGTTGAATTTAACTGAAACTGGAAGCCAATTCGGATCCCATGTTTCGGGCGCCCAGTTGTGGGTCCGGAAATTTCACCTCGTGAATATCGCTTGCTTCGACGCGTGGCAGGGCGGTAGGTGAGTTCCGCCGGTGCCATTTACAGGCACAGCACACCGCGAGCGGAGAGTCCGAGGAGCCCGTTTTGTGCAGTCTGGATGTTCTGGTCGCCCAGAACATGTTTCCGGGCGCCCAGAAATGCCCGTTTCTGCAGGGACACTGGATTGCAGCAGTTTCTCTTAGGGCTTATTTTATCCCTCCAGCAGCCTATAAATACCTGGTGAACGCCCCTTTGCTACTCTTTTCTTCCCTTCTTCACAGAGAAACTCCTTTTAGCATCTCAAACCTCGGATTTGCCTCAAATTGCATCAAATTTCCATTGATCCAGCTTGATGGAGTGCTGATTCTGCAGTTCTTCAACGTCGACCTCCAGTGTTTTGGCTCGTGCGCGACGTAGGAAGGTCGGATTTCGACGAAACTTGGTTTGCTGGATTCTAGACTTCCAGAGGAATCCACGAAGTCCTGAATTGCAGATTTTGGTTGAGGTTAGCTTGGTCGAACTGAGGTTTTTCTGGACTGCTGTTGACATTGAGCTGAAAATTGGATTTTTGAGCTTTTCTTGATGCTAACTTTGTAGGCAGTGGGATTTTAGACCTGAGATTGATCACCCCTCAGTATTTGCTGGATTTGAAACTGTCCTCACCTGATTTGGAGATCATTAGGTGAGTTTTGACATTGGAGTTGAGATGAATTAGCTTAAGTGCTGAAATTTTGGCTAATTGATAGTTTTGTTGGATTTTTGGGTGAATTGTGATGTCCAGATCTTGAGGAGCTTGATTGCTGGTTTGGAGGTGTTTCCAGCAGTGTTACTAGAGATCCGAGACCATCTTGCTACCAGGAATTGCATTAGAGGTGGGTGTATCATCGGTTTTGCTCCTAAGTGCATGTTTAGTCGACGTGTATAGTTCGATTTTGTATATCATGCTTTAATTCATCGATTAGCATTTTGGATGTAATATGAATATGAAAGCATGCTGAAATGAATGGTTATATTATACATGTTGGACTGAAAATTTGACTTAGGAGAAAACCTGCGTTTTGACCCGTCATATGCTTAAACTACCAGATTTAGCTCTAGGAGCCGTGAATCGATTGTATCGTTGCAGTGTCAGTGCGATGGATACCTGGGGTAGTTTAGTAGGCATTTATACTCGTGCTGGGATGCCGAGTTTATTTTTCAGCAGAGTTTAGGCTGTTTCGGGTCGTTGGGTGCCGTTTGGGTTAGCGGTGGACCCAGATTCTTGTTTTGGTCACAGATTGTGCCGAGGGCACGTGGGTTTGGTTGTAGACCTGTTTTGACCCTGTTCACTTGACTTTGGCTAGTTGGAGCCTGTTTGAGCTCGACAGAGACACGCTGCATACTCGATTGGGTAGCGCCCACGAGTGCCACTCCGGAGTCAGGCGTTGTGCTTTCGCGTTGGTGTCGCTCATGCCAGTTGGACTTGCTCTCCACGGACCAGTTAGTGTGGATAGAGCACGATAGTCGCAACGGGGCAGGGACGGGTGTATTCACAGTCCCGGGGACGGGTATGCTTACAGTCCCGATTGGATTGGGTCAGATTGGACTTTTCCTACAGTTGGTTAGTGTAGAGCACGATAGTGTAGTGTTTGATAGCGGTAGACTTTATTTCCGCATTTTCTACTATTCTTGCTCCCTTCTGTAGACTTAGTGGGTGGACCGATGTTGTTTTGGGCGGTACCCACTGAGGACTACTTGTTTTTACAGTAGTTCTCACGCCCTGTTGTTACTTTATCTTTTGCAGAGCCATCGTCTTCGGCTGCTGCTACTGCTGATCAGGATCGAGGCAAGGGCGTCGCGAGTTAGAGCCCTACCCTACGAGCCGAGCTAGAGGTGCCCTACTGCAGGTAGTAGTTTGTTTGAGTTCATGTACTTACCTACCTTTAACTCGCCAGTGCGAGTAATTTTTGTATCTTGGATTTTGGTATATGTACATGGAACTCGGTTTGGTTTTCTTCTGTTTCTTCTAGCAGCTCTATACTACTGTTTGTAGTATTGTATGATTTACAGGTACAGTTATCGCTTCGTATACAGGGAAAATTCCTTTGTATACGGCGGATTTGTCGGCGCGCCCGGGGAACGTGTAATCCGGGGCGTGACAGATTAGAGTGTCAGATGTCCATTTTAGGAGTTCGAGGGATAAAGTGAAACTTCGTCAAAAGTTCATGGGGTAACAATGCAATTTACCCTATATATATACATACATATACAATACACACTCTTAACCAATACGCAACAGGGTTTTGATACCCAAACTCGGTACCGGTACACAATAGACAGATATGCGATTTTTGCAAATTTTGGCCTCCGAAGTCTATTTTCGCACTAATTAAGCTCCGAAGACGCTACGACGCTCACCAAACCCAGTCCAAGCTCTTAGAATAATATAAAATACTATTTCTCTCGTTGCAACCCGCAAGTTGCCGAAGTTCAATGTGCTATAGTTGACAATTCTATTGAATGCCACAATTTGGATGTTGATGATGAGTAAACTTCTAAAGGCATTGTCATTCTTTTTGGTCTGCAATTTTAGAAAGAAATAGATTAGAAGAAAGAGTAAATATATTGACTGTAGTTCCATATGGCGAGTCTTTTCCCGATCTTGAGATTCTACCTCTCATAGTGTTCCATAATTTATTTCAGGAAGAAGATTGCTTTGCAAAAACTGATGAGCATTCACTCTACAACAAATGGACAATACAGATCTTCACTTCTACAACTTATGTACAATACTTTGGCGAGTTATGTGAGTAATCTAGTTTCTTTAATTATAGCGGTGATGTTATGTGGCTTTAACATCATAGACTTGATTTTGGTACATACAAATGAATAACTTACCCAGGCAATAATTTTTGTTGTCATCTATGATATGTTATCTGCAAAATGCAAAATAATTAAAATTGATCTGTATACAAATACTTTAGCCTCTCTACAGCACAGAGGCTGTTTTTGGAATGTGAATCAACGGGGGCTTGATCTTTTTTTTTTTTGAGAATAACGGGGGCTTGATCTTAAGAAAGAAACAAAGTGAGGGCTGAAAAGGACTTAATGGATTGTCTCTCAAGCTGTCACATAATTCTTGGGACTGCTGCAGACGACAATTTCCTGTTTAAGAAAAATGGAACTATTAGGTCTATCTGCTGAATAGAAGGAAGTGGAATTTGCAGCAATGGGGCGAGTCTCATGCACTGGATTACCCCTTGCTAAGCTGCACAATCAATAGTTGGACGTCAAAGTCATGCATCAACCCCAAACCAAGAAGCAAAAGAAAATTCTCTCTCAAAGATAAACACCTTGCATAAGCTACGAATACCACTAAGCATTACAAGAAAAAAAAAAAGAAAGTAATTTCAAATTAACCTATGGCTTAAAAAAAGAAATCTCTAAGGACTATTTGTTGGAAAATAAGATAGCAATTTCATTTTGTCAAATCTTTACTAAAGTAATATTTGAACCTATATGAAAAAGATAGAAGATAAAGATGGAAAGTAAATGACTTTAGTATTTATGATCAGCTACTTTCTGTCAATCTATACATCTTGTATTAAATAAAGTACAGAAAGTCAGGCACTTGAACATCAGAGAATAAAATAACATCAGATAATAAAGTAAGAAGGAAATGAAGAGCATCAGTAGCAATGTTAACCTTCTCACGAATGCACCAGTGGATCATGTGCACTTCAGGAGGTACCGGTCAAGGTAAATATCTCCTAAGAATGCAAATAATATGTTAATTCTCTTGAACCAACTTCAGTCGAAAACCTCCACTTCACAATAAGATGTCAATAGATGGCCAGAAACACTGAAAGGCACCCAGTATTTTCTCTAGTTAGTATCTTCAACATAGTATTAGAACAGCCATTCAACAAGACTTGGTTCGTGCAGCAAACTTAACCATATTCGGCTAAAATCTAGTCATTACTAATTCATTGACAGGAAGATTTGATACTTTCTTTGCAATATGATAGTTTCGGAACATAGCCAACTTCAGTCATTCCTATCCCTAATAATTCCAGCATAGTATATACATTCTCAGATTCTGGTTGTGATCTGTCTTCTACTATAAAAACCCTAAGCTCTCCATTTACCTTAATCCAGCTTTTTCCAGGAAACTTCCTCACACCGCTACTTTTCATCAGTTTTTTTAGCATCGCAAATTCATCCCAATGGCCAGAGGAAGCATAAATACTGCACAACAAGACATAAGCTGCTGAATCGGAAGGGTCTATTTTTAAAATGGCTTCTGCTGCTCTCTTTCCAATCTCAACATTATTACGCACCCTGCATGCAGCTAACAGAGTTTTCCACATAACAATATCAGGTTCAAATGGCATTTGATCAATGAATTTTGCAGCCTCATCCAACCTCCCAGCACGGGCAAGCAAATCAATAACACATGAAGAATGCTCTTTTGTAGGAACAATACCATATTCATGTTCCATAATATTGTAGTAATAAAGGCCTTCATTTACAAATCCAACACGGCTACAAGCTGTGAGAACCCCAACTAAGGTTACATGATTAGGGTTAATGCCCAAGCTTCGCATAAGTGCAAACAACTCAAGAGATTCCTTTACATAGCCAAATTGAGCATATCCAACAATCAAACTGCTCCACGAAAATACATCACGGTTATTGCCCATCATTTCAAACAGTTTTCTGGCATCATCTAAGCTTCCGCATTTTGCATAAGCATCGATTAAACCGTTCCTCACCATTATGTCTGTCTCTAATCCAACTTTAAATGAATATGCATGAATATGTTTCCCTATGTCGAAGGAGGCTAAGTCAGCACAAGCACTCAATATTGTATTTAAGGTGATGTGGTCCAAATCCTTCATGGAGCTGCGCATACATTTGAACAACTGAAAAGCCTCTTCTAATTGTCGGTGCTGTACACATGCTGTTAGAATACTATTCCAAGAAATAAGATCATGAGCTTTTATTTCTTCGAAGAGATTCAGTGCAGTAAAAATATCAGAACACCTCGTATACATGGAAAGTAGAGCGTTGCAGACGGAAACATCTGCATCCAAGCCCACCTTTAGAAGGTAAGAGTGGACCAACTGACCCTGATACAAAGAAGAGTAGTCTGAACATGCACACAGCAAGCACCGAACAGTAATATCATCAGGCTTCAAGCCTAGCCATCTCATCTCCAAAAACAATACAATTGCTTCGTCAACAAGACCTGCATTAGAATAAGCACCTATTATGGAATTCCACGAGACTAAATCTGGCATATCAATCTGATAAAATGCTTTCTTTGCAGAATACAAATTTCTACATCTCGCATACATGTCACTCAAGGAACATCCAGCAAATGCCTCAGTATCAAGCCTAAGCTTAAAACAGAGACCATGCAACTGCTGACCAAACTCCAATTGGTTTATATTGCCACAAGCACTGAATGCGCTACCAAAATGGAACTCATTTGGAGAGCAACCGCCGCTATTGATCATTTCCTTAAAGAGGTACAAAGAATTCAATTCACAACCCTGCTGAGCAAAACCCGCTATCATCGAGCCCCAAGAGATTAAATCCTTATCTGAAATCCTTTGGAATATAAGAGAAGCATCATCAATGCTATCAGCCCTGGAGTACATTGTCACTAGTGCATTTTGAACAATACGGTCAGACCCGTAACCTGATTTCACTGCATGGCCATGGAGCTGCCTCCCCAGCAGAAAATTCAATAGGCCCGCGCAGGTTCTCACCACACTCCCCAATGCAAATTGGTCGGGAGCTAATCCCGATCTTAGCATTCGAATATACAAGTCCACAGCCTCGTTCTCCCTACAGTTTTGGGAGAACCCAGAAATCATGGATGTCCAAGACACAATATTTATCTCAGGCATTTCTTCGAACAGTTTGCGGGCTTCTTCCATGAAGCCGCATTTGCCATACATGTTGAGGATGTGGTTGCTCAGGACAATATCAGGACGCATACTAGAGGCAGAGAGGTGGCGGTGAACAAGGCGGCCATGGTGAATGGATTTGAGCTGGGAGCAGGCAAGGAAGAGATGGGCGTAGGTGCTGGGGAGGAGACGGAAGGTGGATCCTTGGGTTTGAAGGGAGTTGAATGCTCGAAGAGCTTCATGAAAACGCTTCTGCTTACAGAGGCTGCTGAGAAGGTCATTGACTTGCTGTTGGATTTGGAAATGAGGGAAAAGTGATGGAGGGAGAGGGTGGCAGGAAGTGGTGGAGAAATATAGCCATGGGTGATTCTTGAATTTGGTTATCATGTCTTAAGAAGCTTCTCTTAAGATTGAGTTGTGTAATTCGAATCATTTCCACTGTTCTTTAAACTTGCTAAATATAGCCATCGGCAGCGACCAAGCCGGGATTCAATCACAAGGGCGCCAAAATATATACAAACAAAAATTTTAGCAGATAAATAAGAAGAGTAAAGCTGGATGCTAAAAAGATATGTTAAGTCTATGATAACATAAGTCGAGCATGACATTTAATGGTTTCCTCTATTTTCTGAAGTAGAAAATTAACGACGACAGGGCAAAGGACATAGCACTTGATAAAAATTGTAGGAATTAAAGAGATTCAGATGTAAGATATATATATCACATACCCCATTTGTTAAACATCTGCAATTTGCTAACTTTTAGGGGGTCTCTGCTGGTTAAGGGAACAGCATGCACAAGTGATTGAAAAAACAGCTGGAAATATATGTGGTGACTGTAAAAGTACTAGCTTCAACCTCATAATCTGAAGATTACATAGAGAATTTGGAATCAGCTGCCTAGACAAATGTGAATGTTCAAGTACTGTAAAGATGAAGAATTCTTTCTCATGTTTCTTCCTAGACAAATGTGAATGGCGAAGCCTCTCCATGTATAGTCTACTTTATCCAACAGATATTCTCGGATAATGAGGGTGTATGCATTTCTACATTTGAGGTAAGTTAATGATGTTGTTTTCATCAAGACTGAAAATATGGAAGTTTGTTTTGATGTTTGGTGTTTGGAGCCTGGGTGATATCTTAAGAGGAGAAATCAAACTCGAATAGATTTTACACTAAAAGGCTTGTGAAAAATGAGATAGGATATTAAGCTTCTGTCTTCTAATAGAGATTACAGTCCATATATTTTGTTAGATTGCATGACCAACATAAGGAAGAATAATCCTGTGTAAGGTGCAACTTGAACGGGTTGAGTCGAGTTGAAGGCTAAGTGACAACTCTATCTAACCAAATGCTACCTCGGGTTGTGCTTTGATCCTAACAAAAAAATCTTTTGGATTGCACTAAACTAGGGTCAAAACCAGGTTGGTTCTGGTCGGGCCAAATTATTTCAATTTCTTGGGTTCCAAATTAAAAATTTTATAGGGAGATGATTTGAAATGCAAGGGTTCAGTCATTCTCTAGAACCAGGATGAAAAAGAGTGGAATAGAATATCATATCCTTCTCTAGTATCATCGCCGTCTAAAAGGTTATTCTAATATATACGATTGTATGTGGTGTATATATAGAATGTATGTTGCTTAGCTTTTAGATTATTAATTTATCATTTTAGGTCGGTTGTTGTTGGGTTTGATTTAGATTTGTGTAGTACAGGTCAGGGTTTGATATCACCTACTTATGTAACACAAATTGAGGTTCGGTTGAGATTTTCATAATCACAAGGGAACTAATGTTCTGATGGGGAACCCAATGCTAATATTGATCAGGTTTGGTCGCTTTGTGCACCTTTCATACCTGGGGCCTTTTGGTTACTCATAAGAACATTATCAGTAATGACTATACTTTAGTTTTTCTTTCTGTCCAGTCATAAAACAAAAAAAATCAAGGAAAAATAACAATTCATTCTTGCTAGCCGACGCAATGTTTTTTAATAACAATCTGTGAAAACTAGGTTTGGAGATTGCTAAAAGAGGAAAACTTTTTAAGTTCAAGGTAAGCCAAATGTAGTAGCTTTCATATTTCATTTCCATTCTCTCTTCTTTGGAACCAGGATGTAAATCCTTCTTATGCTTGAACATGAAATATATAATTGCGTTTTGATTCTTATGCTTGAACATGAATAGCTCATAGGCATTTGTAAACCATGTATACATCTTTATTCCAGGGGCTTGCCATTCATCATCTAAAGCATAAAAAATATGTAAAAAAAAAAAAAAATGCACGTGCACACTTAAATTTTAAACTTTAGTCTCTGTTGTTGGGCGAGGGTGTTGTTGACAGTTTATCTAACCTCTATATGCAAAGGATTCTCTGTGACTTGCATAATATGTCTATACTATAGATAGTATAGTAGCCTAATTCTTAATATAATATATATATAATATAATATATATATATATATATATATATATATATATTTATTTATTTATTTATTTATTTATTTACTCTTCTTTTTTTTTTACTGTCGATGCTAGGTCTAATATCATATATATTGTCCACAAGACAATTCATTGGACAACAAACACAAAATAACAGTTCATGTAAGAGCTCTACTGGCACAACAGCTTAAACAAGGACTCCACAAACCATGTACACCACAAGCAAAGCTAATTAGGAAACCCTCTCAACTTCAAAAATATTTTTAATCACAAGGAATATAATTATTGATAGCATGTTGGAATCCATAGAAAATCCAAAGGACCTAAAACATAATCAGAGCAAACATGTCATCAGAGCAATGGAGATTTAGTACACTTCCCTATAGAAAGGTAAATGTCATCAGAGCAATGGAGATTCACAAGTAAAAACGTTCTTGAAACCTAAATAATCTCGCACAACTTAATCAATCAGTGTTAATGAAGCACAAAAGAGGCCTAAATTTCGGTTTCGAAACAAATTTAAAAGAGATGAGCATGTAGATGATCGAACATTGTCAGAAAACTGGATAATATCTCCCACAAATCGCAAGCGCATCCAAAAATTAACTCCTAAAACCCCCGATTACGAACACTTCGGCTTAATTGAGAAGCTATTCGAGATCAAATTACACTAACACTGCGAGATCAAAGCCAAAAATGAAAGAAAAATCAATAGCTCACCTCTCCTGATCGTGGAATCGTGTGTAGATCCAAGTGAGAAATCGCCCGGAGAAGGCGATTGAGTGCGAAATCTCCGAAAATCCCAATCTCTTGAAGCAGCTCGAGCTCGTGGTGGAGATCTAGAAGCTTCGATTTGAAAAAAAAAAAAAAAAAAAAGGAAAGGGAGAGAGATCGAGAGAGAGAGCTCGAAGCTCGCGGTGCGTGGAGAAGCTCCGATTTGAAAAAAAAAAAAAAAAAAGGAAAGGGGGGGAGAGAGAGAGAGAGAGAGAAAGAGAGATAGAGTAGAGATCAGATATCATTAATTAGTATATTCATATAGAGGTCCATGGCTTTTCAAACCCAATTGTTGGCCCAATTTATAAAATAAGCTAATAAAATAGGACCCATTATTATTTATACAATTAAAAATTATTACCACTATATCAGTGGTTTACTAAATGTTACAGAAAAAATAAAAAATGCTGGTATAATATAGTTTTAGCAGCAGTTAGCTTAACTGCTGGCTAAATAACTGCTGGAACAAACCTTATTTGTTGTAGTGTCTCCAAATAACGCGTAACGCTAGCTTAAGAAACTTGATCAAGCTTCCAGAACTTTCAAAAAGGGCAAAATATCATTCATGGGTCTCAACAATTACTCACTAATGGTGCAAACTTAGCGAAAAAATGCTTATAAATTACAAAATCAACAATTTTACTTGTTTAAAGCAGAATCTTTCCTTTCCTTAGTTTTCCATACAATCATATCTTTTGATCCAACAAATTTATTCATGCATGTTGAAGTACTAATTAATCTACTAATATCTAGCAATTCATGCAATCTGATTTGATGCCGAGTGTAAGAAGAAGATTGCATTAGAAAGGAATCATAGTATTCAAATCTCCTAATAAAAAATCTCCATTCCACACACAATCAAAAGTTGCATTATTCAACATATTGCCATACAAACTAAAGGACTCTAACTTTAATTCAAACAAGTTTATTACTTTTTTATTTTTTGGTCAAGAATAGCTCTTGCATATTCATTTAGTTGCATTGGAATTATTACAAAAAACACTAAAAACATTATGAGAAGTTAAGCAACATACTTTTGTCAAATTTTTACTTAAGCCAACATTTGGTTGCATTGGATATTTGTACGAGCAAAGAAAAGGCATGAACAATTTAACTCAAAAAAATATAGTATTCAAGTTATCCAAAATACAAAATTGTAATCTACTTTAGTAATTTTAATAAATCCTAATTATGTATTTTTTTAAAATAAAATTTAAAACACCAATGAAAGGACAAATTGGTGTTCATCATTACAAGAATAAAATGCACTTTATAGAAACTGAAACATATCCAATAATATANATCGCAAGCGCATCCAAAAATTAACTCCTATAACACCCGATTACGAACACTTCGGCTTAATTAAGAAGCTATTCGAGATCAAATTACACTAACACAGCGAGATCCAAGCCAAAAATGAAAGAAAAATCAATAGCTCACCTCTCCCGATCGTGGAATCGTGTGTAGATCCAAGTGAGAAATCGCCCGGAGAAGGCGATTGAGTGCGAAATCTCCAAAAATCCCAATCTCTTGAAGCGGCTCGAGCTCGTGGTGGAGATCTAGAAGCTTCGATTTGAAAAAAACAAAAAAAGGAAAGGGAGAGCGATCGAGAGAGAGCTCGAAGCTCGCGGTGCGTGGAGACGCTCCGATTTGAAAAAAAAAAAAGAAAAAGGAAAGGGGGAGAGAGAGAGAGAGAAAGAGAGATGGTGTAGAGCTCAGATATCATTAATTAGTATATGGGCTTTTTTTGCAAATAGCCCCTGACTAATTTTTTTTTTTAAATTGGCCCTATCAAAAATTTATTTGCAAAAATGGCCCTGGTCCCACCACGTCAGCGCCACGCGGGCGGGGCTGGGCCATGTGTTTAAGNTTTTTATAATAGAGAAATATCTCAATTTGAGGATATATACGGAAATTTTCGTAGTTTAATAAACACGAACGCTAAAAAATAGATAGTCTAGCATAATAATTATCACACAGGGTAATTCAAAATAAATGATCACAATGTACTTATAACTCTGCTAAACTCCCTATTTTTTAGCGTTCGTACAACTTGAAGACACGAAAATTTTATTGTCCTCGAGTTGAGGATATAATATATATCTCTCTCTCTCTCTCTTTCTCTCTCGATAATATGATAGCTATCATGGTTCGCGAATCACGATATTTCAAAAAGCGGCAATCTAGATGGGAAAATTGGCAATCTATTATAATAAGTTGGTTGTTGAGTGAGTTGAGATCTCCTGGTGATAGTAAGATTAACGTGTAGAGATTAAGTAAGTTACCATCTTTTAGATTATCGTAGTTCACGAACTATGATAATTATTATATCATCGGATAAAGAGAGAGAGAGAGAGAAATATATATATATATATATATATATATATATATATATATACTTTCTCTTTGCGGTCTAAGTTACTATCTTATCCCGTGCATGCATACGTACCCGCCGATTAGCCCGTCTACGTGCTCACCGCACTTTTAAAACTGCAACCAATCTGTTAATTTGTGGTTCAACCCACCCATAAAATAATAAATCATGTTATAGTACCATTATAGAGATAATGTAATAAAAAACACAATGTGAAGTTTTAACCGTATTGTAACTTGATTAATAGAAAATGAAGAAAAAAAAGGGTCTTTTCCGGCCTAGTTTCAAGACGTTATCAATCTCGAAAAAAAAAACCGAATAAGTAAAAATAGTCTTAGCTCTCGGACCGGGAACATATTGTTTTTACATGACCAATTTTATCAGTCGCCTAGCTTAATGAATATTAAAAGAACCTGTAGAGTTAAAGATTTAAAATTTTATAAAGATTTTTTTAGATTTAAAGATTAATACACAGACACTAAATAACTAACATGAACAATTTAGGTAATTAAAAATCGACGTCTGTGTTCCTTCAACGTTCTACTTAATTTGATATTACGCTCCTGGTGGATGTACAATTTTCATGGGTTTGAAACCTATGATTTTATGGTTAGACATTGTTTACCCAAACTAAATATTTGAATAAGTTGTGTGTTAGCATTCTAAGTTCAACTCTTCTTTTTCCGAATAATTTATAAATTCCTGATTAATATTATTAGTAAATATTTGAATAAATTGTGTATATGTTAGCATTCTAAGTTCAACTCTTTTTCCGAATAATTTGTAAATTCCTGATTAATATTGTTATTAATAAGGAATGCTATGTATAGTTACCTTCATTTTAAATTGATAAGCACGTTTCATACTAAACACCACCCGAAAATATAGATAAGAGCGTAGTGATATACACGTAGTTTTGGTTGTTTGAGAGACCAAATTAATTCATGGAAAGGTGAAAAAAGAGAAGAGATTAAGTATATATCAAAGACGCAGTAGATGTCCGTCACATCCGTACCAAAAAATTCGGAGATCAATATTTATCTCTAATCCACTCCCTAGCGCTCCTTTAATTCATCCCGTTGGGTTTGAGGTATATTTAAAACGTTTAGTTAGCCGAGTTTAATTAATTATTATGTTTCTTGTGGTTCCAATCACGTACACGGTATGCCTTTTAACTGAACACGTCATATTAAGTTGATCGTGTAGTCGTCATTGCTCTCTTCTCGTAAAATAACACTGGTACCTAGCTTGAGAAGTTACTCTTCCCGTCTACACTCGCCAGTTTAACATTCATATAAAGGTGCTGAGCGCGGGCGTAACTTTTTGAGCGCCAACTTTAAAACAATCCTTACTCCTTACGGGTGTTCGTTATGGGTTTCGTGCAGGGTTTACTCCTTACACTGGATCAATACCTTGTTACGTGATGTTGGAGGGTGTAAATAAAGAGGAAATTTTCAAACTACCACCTAGTTTGGGGGGGGTGATCCTTTTTACGAGCATATATGCGGAAGAGGACTGGTTTAGAATTTTTCCAGCAAGTTTTCATGTGAGATATATAACATACCCTAAAGTTAATTCCATCATACAACAAGCTCAATCCTGTTACGGTTGATTAAGGACCAAACCAATTAATTTGTTAGATCAGGTACGTGCATGTTAGAGTCATAGCACTGTCGGGTATATGGAAAAGTGAGCTTATAATACTAAGACTTGAAACTGTACATAGTGTCAAGCTAGGACGCGATGCGCGATTGTAATTAATCAGTCTCAAGACACTGTTTTATTCGTTCCGTAAAGCTTTCTTTTCCGTACTGTATCAGTAACATTTATTTTGACAATGCTGCTCGCGTGGTTTTTTTTAACTTTTTACCGCTTTCATTTTATCTTGTTTTCCATCATTTTTTCTCTAGTCTTCTTAAATGCACTTTTTCGGAAAACATCCTTTTTATTAATTTTTTTAATGCTCGCTTTCTTCTCTTTCGAAATGATATTTTTTCCTTTATGTTACAAAAATGTCAGGTTCAGAGATATGGCGGAGATCCCAATTTTTTTTACCTTCTTCTAAGAATTACCAATAGAAGTAATAGCCCGTTCGTAAGTAAAACGTAAGTATTAAAAAAAAAAGTATTATAAAACAGTGTGGAGTTTAGACAACCGTTTAGTCCTCGCGTTTTAGTTGGAACTACTAGTTTAAAGCTCCGAGTAGATTGTTTCTCACTAGTCTTTGATTTCATATTACGTACGTTTATCGAATACAGTTCACATGTACTGATTGAATAAATTTTATGACAACCCTATCATGTCCTTGATAAGTAAGCACACCGAGAAAACCAAAAGAATTTGAAACATGCTCAATCCAGGAGCAATGGGATGCCCTGATCATCGGCATTATCCGGAGAGTGTAGTATCGCACGTAGCCCGAGCTTTCTCAGCAAACTTAGCGTAATCGAGGCGTACTCTAGAATAATTACAACCTACCCGTAGTAGTTCACGAGTATTCATGAGCTTTTCAAAGAAGAGAGCACACGGGACCTAGACTTAGGCATAAGTTTGATGGCAACAACTCTGGGTACTTTCTCCATAATAATATAGCACAGGCCACTTTTTCAAACCTCTAGTAAAACTTTAATTATTGGGTTGAAACAAAAAGGAAGCAATAGAAGAAGCTTAATAAAGCAATTTAATATAATTGCTGAGATTTTCGACGTCAGTAATTCGTGACGATTACCTCAGGTGTTAGAGTACCAACTTTTCCTCCACTTAAGTAATCGAAATTGTGATTAATTAGGCTGATTAGAATTTGGTTTTACCAGACAATAATTAAAATAGGGCTACATACTGTGTGTTTGTTTATTGTAGAATTAAATGCAACCGCGGTAAGGATAAAATGTTGATGTTTGTTTAATCAATACATCAGGTAATCTTCGATTTGTTAATTGTCAAGTATGAATAGGAGGGGTGTACGTTTATATATATATATATATATATATGTTGATGTATTACCTTACTCCACCCTTTCCAAACTTCATCGAAAGTGGTTTACGCCCTCGGGAATTAATCTTCCCAAGGCACATTTCGGAACTTAATTGATCAAAGGATTGTACCAATAATTAAAGGAATTCTAGTTTTTCCTTTTGGGGATTCGAACATTTAATAACCTGCACTTTTGTGGAAACTTTCGTTGTTCATTGTTAGAGCTCAACTTGGTATTTATGTGGAGGGATAGATAAGGGTTGTACGTGGACTGGGATTGTGATAGATTTCGTTGTATGAGTTGCCGGTAGATTTAGTTAAATCTCAAACAAGGTGTAATTTTATACAATAAGTTAATTAATATAAGTGGATATTATATATAAGACTTATAAGATACCAAAATCATAACCTTTATCTTTTATTAGCGTAAAGATTATTCTCTAATATATGTGACTTTTCGTACCTTAGTTGCGAAGTAAATCAAACATCCCAGTGACCAACCAAAAAACCGATCGGATGTAAAAAAAAAAGCTGTTTAATCATTAATTAATTAGTTAAACAAGAGTTCGCAAAGTCTATTACAGATTTGGGTAAAATAAATTAAAGAATTTCGATCGTGAATTAAACTAGAAAAATTCAAAAATGGCCAAATGTTCTTTTAATCACTGTAGGTTTATCAGGGGGCACACCCAAATTCCGCAATTAATTGAATTGGATCGGTATAAACGCGATTGAGGTTCAACGTAAGTGAAGTTCACCTCTTAAGACGCTTGTCTTCCTGAAGCTAAAAGATGACATCGTTTATCAATTTTACTCATATACTCTGTGTCTGATTATTATATTCGAAGTTTTAATTTATCTTTAAAGTTAAAAAAAAACTCTTTATCCATCGTGCGATGGGCGAAGTAAGTTAGTCTGCTACTTAATTCGATGTACCCACTCCGTCGTCCTGGAGCTCTTTCCGCTTTTTAGCTTTTTCGGTTTTCCGGTTTTTTATTTTTTTCTTTTTTTCTTTTTTTTTTCCGATAAAGAGTAAATCTTTAAAGTTAAAAATTTCAATGCGAGAACAACATCTTGTTTAATTCCGATAAAGAGTAAAAAAACGAAAAACAAAGAAAAAACCACGAGAAGATTATCGAGACGAGTTTACAATTGCGTTCTTTGGTTCGTTTTCTTTGTTCGGACCTCACGTAACGGCATTTCTTAAATGCGTGGTTTTAAGTTATTATATTCGGTTTTTCAAAATCGGTGTAGAATTTATATCAAAATCTGTTTCAATATTCCAGTGTAAAATGAAAGGTGAACTTATGGTAGGGAGGTGAAGTAAACAATCTCGGATATTTTCAGCTAAGGAACACTAACATGTTGTGGTACAAATTAAAGATTGACGTTGGATTGCTATTTCATATGTATACATATATATGGACTACTGCACAACTCTCAGTTAATACCGACCGAGTCTTACTTTCTATTTGGTTATATTCCTCTATTAATGAATGTATACAGAGGAGCGCTGTGTTTGCGTATTAAATGTCGATTTTATTTCTAATACAACAATAGAAACAACTGAATATCAATACATCGTAACCGAATTCTATCATTTTCTAACACTGTCGAATCGATGAGGATTAAAAACCCAACCTGTTCTTTGGGATTACTACCAAAGTCACACGAAAGCGCCACCGCTGCCAAAGTCCTTGACGAAAACAATTACTTATTGCCTACACCTAAGTCATCGCTATCGCTATAGTTAGCTGGGACTATCGGACTAATAGGCCAGGTTTATACCGGTAATTCCTTTCATTCTAACTTTGTTGTCCAAAACTGAGGAAGCGATACTTCTCTGATAGTGTAAACGTTGTTTTATATATAACAGAATAAAATTTGGTTCACCAAGCTTACCCAAAAAGTTGTCGTATAAATCAAGCCAATCATTATTTACTTGTACTCTGGTATTTTGCATGATTTTTTTTCAGGTTCTAGAATGAGGTTTAACTGTTTGGTGTTAATTAAAAACTTGTTCAGTAAGTCTTGACTAATATCAGTTTTGCATAGTAGTATTTTAATCATAAACTATTTTGCACATCTATGATCGAACGAATGCGTCGTGTTCTTTACGTATTATATCATGTGTCATTGTATAACAAGCGTCTTTACGATTCCCAGTTCGTTTCTAACCGAGTAAAGTACTAAGGTAGTAGTTGATTAATTTATTGTTTGTATTCAAACTTCATTGATCGAGGGTCTTTTTTTTTAATGTTTTAAACTGATACCTCGACGTCAATACTCCACAAAAAACATTAAACATGTGAGAATCCAATGGAACATTCGGTGGGCTAAAATAGTAAAGCACAAGTAACTTTTTTTTTCAGTTTAATTTATTTACAATTACATCCAAAAGAAGACGTACGTTAACTTTTTATAACGCGCCGAAACCAAACTTGAGGGTTTTAGACTCCACCGTTAAACTGCGGCTTAAGCGAGCAGCGGTCCGGACCTTATAAGCAGACGCTCAAGGAGATCCATGACGTCTTAGCCTTACCTTAAGCGACCATGGATACTCGTTCTGAACTCTTTATCGTCCGTTGTTTTCAAATAACAATCTTTAAGTAACGAACTTATTCAGATCCTTTTCCTTTCTATTCTTCCTGCTTCTTTTCATTCGTATGGGATTACAAACTGCGTACGTTTTGTGTTTGGTTGAAGACGAACCCGAACTTCGAGAAGGTTTCGAACTTGCTATAAAAGTGCCGACTGAGGGTAGCGTGACAAAAGAAACTCGTAAAAGGAATTAGAAGTGGTTATTCGTGTTAGTAGGTTCCTTCGTTGTTTCTTCTTTTGGTTAGTGTTTCCTTCCCCAATCATTTTGGTACTTCTTTATCAGTCGAAGAGTGTGTGTGTGCCCCTCTCTCTCTCTCTCTCTCTCTCTCTCTCTCTCTCTCTCTCTCTCTCTCTCTCTTCGGTTAAAGTACGTGCACATCGTTGCGTTGGTGAAGAGTCATGGGTTTTTCTGGGTCCAGTTAAACGTATAGAATATTGAACATTATCTTTTAGTACTGTTAGTGGATGAATTCAGTTTCTTTGGTTTTTTATTTCTTAAATCTCTTGTTGTCGTTATTAACCTTTTTTATTCTTCTCCTTTGCTACAGTTAAATCTATTTGTCTTATATTTACATTTTTACGAAGATCTACATGCCGTATCGAAACATGGAAACTTGATCTCCGCATAGAGGTACTGGTCACCTCTGTTATTCGTAGCGTAATAGTCCGTTACTTAATATGTGAGGAGCTTAAAATCGTAGTTACAGCCAATTTTATAAGAAGTTAAGCCCCGTATGTAATAGTACGAAACGAGAAAAGAACCGGAAAGAGAATAGTGTACACGCGTCACTCTAGTGGAGGCGTTGTGCTATAAAGTTGGAGAGACTTAGTGCGCAAACACAGGATTCCGTTCTCTAGTTAGGCCTTTTGGACGAGGTTTATTTCGATTGGAAAAGTAAGAAATGGATGTCATTTTTATTTTGAACATAACTTCGTTGGTTTCAATTTTTTTTTTTTTAGTCATTGAGTAATATACTACTTCAATGACCTTTCGATTGGAGGAAATATTGAGATCTCTCTCGGAGTAATAGACTTTTGTGACTTTAACTTAACGTACTAAGTAGCCTTATAGAGAAATGATGTTTGCATAGTAGTTACTCTCACGTCCAAAACGGTGAAACCAAGTTTTGACTTTGGTCGAAAGAGGCGTACTTACTTCCTCCACTCGGTTTTAGACCAGGACCACGGTGTTTTTAGTAAATATGATCTATTAATATTTTATAGAGTCAGTACAATGTCGTATCTTTAGATTGGGGTTCAATAGATAGTATCTTCCGTTTTATAGAAGGTTGGTTCTAAAGATCCTATGACGTTTGATATTAATGTTTTTAACAGTTGATGTTTAAGTCATTGACTTCAAACTCAAACTGGACCCAAGGTTAAAGTAGGGGTCTCAAAATTAATGTTTTTTGAATCAGGGACTTAAGATCGGAGTTAAAGTAAAAGTTCGAATTCTCAAAGTTAAATCAGGGACTTCAAACTTGCACTAAAGTTAAAACCGACGTTTTGACCTGGAGTAAAAGTTGAAGTAGGAGACTCAAAGTTAAAATTGTTTCCTATCAAATTACTACCACGAATGTACCAAGAAAGAATCTTCTATTTAATCTCTTTCCTGTAACAACAATGCGTCTTGTCAAAAGTTCCTGATTTTAAACTCAACCAATGTTAACTTGGATACTTCTCCTTTAAGTTTGGACCAGGTTGAAGTTACCGAGTTTATAATCGTGTACGGAATGGTACGAATTAGAAATTTTCACGTTCGAGGTACCGTCGAGAACGTAGAAGTTATGACAGTACGGGTACAGGTCTTGAAACCTAAAGGACTCTATCTTTAGAGGATCGATCCTGTGCATTTCGGTGGAACATGACGCTCGGCGCTACCACGAACATATTTTGTCGTCACAGCTAATGGTTTAGTACTCTGTAGAAATCACGATCTTCCAGTAAAAGATCTCTTACTGGTTGTTCTTAGCAAAGAAACACCTGATCGACTTCTTTAAGTAGGATTTCTTATGTTTCATTCTTTATGGTAATTTACCTCACATGTTATTTCTGATGTTCTCTCCTTCTTCGATCTGGTAATCGTGGACTTACAGGAACTCCCAACAACAGTGTAGTAAATCGTAAAGTCGTCACTAAGGTGACTTGGACATCATGGGTCTCCCAATTGAAGTAATGTATTTACATATAGTTCAGGATAGGTTCTTAGTTTGTTTACTTTGTTGACTCACGTACTAGTGTTCATATTACTGTTCCCACACTTTATAATACTAATTCTCGGTTATGAGAGAGTGAGACTTATAATTCATACGTATAACCGTTCATCTGAACTAATGGTATGAACTTGAAAGTCATTATCTATAAACAGGCATTCAAGTGTGTATTAATAATATTTACATCAGTTTTCTTTTTTTTTACCGTCTCAGTGAATATATTTGGAACATAACATCAGTTACTATCGTAACGTTCCGAATTGATCAAGTAGGTCGTGGTGGACGTTATTCTTTGGTATAATCCAGTTTATTTTATTGGTATAAAACTTATAATATGCGTTTAGGGACGATGGTTAATTACATAAGGTTCTTTGTTGAAACATATAAAAGAAGTACTTTTTTCCTCTTGCTTCTATAAATGGAGAGGACGTTATAATTGATTACAGTGGGAACATTCAAGTTTGGGTCGACGTCAGTGCGTGATCATTTTAATTTTTACTTGTAACAATAGTCTCTTATTAATATTTTTTTTCTTTTTTTTTTCATGTAAGTGAAACTCAGTGTCATAAAAGTCGAAGTAGTTTTAATTGTCTTTCTGGTCGTTATGTCATGAAACCATAGTGTGCAGTTGACGTGAACTTGTGTTAGACGTACCACGATGTTCGAAGATCAGCGATAACACTCTTTAGATTGAAGTCCGTGATCAACAAACACGACTCAAGTATCCATTATGATTAAATTCGTTTTGTTTGAATTACTTATGTTACGGGTAACAACTGGTTCAATTAATAAGTCCGAGAACTAATCAGTTGGTACAACCGCAACTTGCAGGGGTTTGTTCCTTTATAGTTTTACAAAGTTCATCCGTAGTAAGTAAAAATCATATATATTCAATTATGAACGTAGGAATGGTAGAGTGTTAGTTCACGTTCTTACAGTATTTTACTTCGTGGTCATCCTCGCCCTTGTCACCTCTGTTATAGACTTATTTTGCCGTTCGCAATTTTTGACTTTTTTTTTCAGTCCTATTTTACTATTTCTTTTATCGTTAGATTTTACTTTGGACCGTGTAACTTTTCTATGGGTAATAGGAGATCGAGGAAAAAACTTTCACATATCATACATTGTCCTTTACCTTCTAGGAAATTTAAGACATTTGAGCTACCAAAAGGACATTGGTCTTCGTGTGTAGTAATCACTCCATCTATAAGGAAAATAGTCTTCTGTGTTTACTATTTTATCATCATTAATGACAAATTTGTACGCTAGAAGGTAGGTTATCCTTCGTTCAGGTACGAGTGATTGGAACGAGTTTTCAAACAAACCCACGAGACCAACGGTTTAGTTAACCGAGTGCGAAAGCAAAGTGAAACGTACAATCCTCACGCAGTTATCAAACGTAAAGTAGACTGTGTGTTGACCATAGTATACTTTTTTTTTTGTATAGTCATCTGTCGTCTCCATTTTTACAACATGATGGATTTCACGGTGATATCTTTCGTAGATAGAATATCCCTAACTTTATAGTGTTGTGATATTACCGTAAAGTGTCTTGACTATTGTCTGGAGTTTCGACTTTGACCGAAACCCTATGGTGTTGTAAGAAAATCTGGTCTTTCTTACGACCTCCTACTGTACATATTACGACGTAGGTTAGGACCTTGTATCTCATCCTACTGAAAGGCATATTCACCGAACAAGACTTCTAGTATCTGTTCATTAATCGCAGGTATATTCCTGGAAACGTCTTACTTGTTACAATAAGGTTGTTAGTTGGTTTGCAAGTGCTCGTTACTTCTTCAATTCTAACGTTTGATTAACATTTTTTAACCTTACATAGTTGTATAAATTTTTTCTCAATCGTAAGTGATTGATTCTTCCTAACACGTTTTCTCTTGTTAAAGTTATACTATGGTTCGAAACAGAACAGTATGACTTTATTACCGTTTCGAAAATCCTAACAGTTAAGCACAAAAAGTATTACTTTTCCATGAATATATGATTATAGTCAATTCACTATAAAGTCAAAATTTGTTTAATGAGGACTTTAAAACCCTTTTAGTACTATTTAACCTTTTTGGTACAAGCTTGATGACCGCTAGTGGTCGACAAGGAGGTTGTAATAACTAGTACAGTTATGTTTCACAAGGAACAAGTATCTAGTCCCAACATTGTATACAACAAATATGTTCAGGAAAATTTTATGTTTTATCTTACATATTGATGATCTACCCAATGCATCTACAAGATCCCAGCGTACAAGAACTTTCAAGTGATGTTTTATGTTGTTGTTTTACGGTCTTGTAGTATGTCAATTATCGTGTAAACTTTGAATATGTTTTCTTCCTGTCTGTCTAGTATGAAACTGTTTCTGGGTTCTACCGTTCTCTGGTAGTGGTTATTGGGTCCACTGTTCAGGAACTTATAGGACGAGGTTTCACGTTCCTTCGTAGTTTTATGGCAACATTTTCCATTTCAGCGAGTTTTAGTTTTAATATCTTCTTTGGACATTTAGATTACAACTCGGTCCTCGGCCTCAGAATTTTTATTCTAGTCGGAAACGGACTTTCGTTATATAGTCTCGGTTTTCTTACTTCTGTCAATAGTTCTTTTGACGTGAGTCTTCAATTTTAGTGTTTTGTTTCAACCTTAGTTACTTATCGTAATTATAAGTTAGTGATTGTACGTTTATTATAAGTAATTCTTATTTTATTCAATTTCTCTTTAGTAAAGGTATTCTCCCTTTTTTTTTACTCCATTAGGTGGTGATTTTTAAGAAGATAATAGCTGCGGTAGCATTTGGACCATGGGAGAAAATAAGCCGTATGTCCCGTTATTGATACGTCGTATATCAAATACAAAGTACGTAGTAGTAGTTTGTCATGCTATGTGTACAGTTTTTGATATAAAAACAAAGGTGAAATTTTAATTAAATCTGTTCTGTGTATGGTTCGTCGGTATCTAGTTGTATGTTGTGAGTTAGTACAACCTATGTTGCAAATTTAAGGTTTTTTGTTGTAATTATTTCATTACTTCGTATAACTTTCATACGTTATCACAATAAGACTTGATTAACATATGTCAATCATTTTTCTAGTTGCTTTCGATTCGTTTTGTGGTAGTTTGTATATTTTTGTTACAGCTAATACGTAAGATTAAGGATTTTAGAATCAGACGTATTGAATTAGGGTGTTAGTGGATAGCAGTTTGTTATAGTACAGAGGGATTATAGGATAACGTCATGTACGAGACTCGTCGATTAAGGTTTTTTTTTTTTTTTTTTTTTTTTTTTTTTTTTTTTTTTTTTTAGACTAAGAGTTGTACATTTGATGAGGGCGTGCGGAAATTTAACACTGCTGCTATCTTTGATAGCTATAAATCTAGTTTTTTCCTTTCCTTTTCCCCTTTGAACTACGAGCATATCTTTGGAGTATTCTTCTCTTAGCTCTCTCTCTCTCTCTCTCTCTCTCTCTCTCTCTCTCTGAGTGCAGCCCCGGTATTTACAGCTTCATCCCTCATCGCCACCACCGCGGCGCCGAGAGAAGCGATCCCAAAACCCCCGAGAGCGTGCTCCTCCTTGGGTAGCGGCGCTTCCCAAAAACCAACTCTCCTCATCGAAAACGGCACAGCTCTGAGCTCTCCTTCGCCGCTTCCTCTTGCTTTCATCTCTTCCGCTTTAGCGTTCGCGGAGCTAGGCCGTCCAAACGCAGAGCAACCTTAGGTTTCAAACCTGAGCTCAGCGCTTCAAACCCACGCCCAGCATTATAGCCAGGCACAACCGGGCTAATAGACTTCAGTGGACTACTGATACACTTAAAATTTAAAAAATAAAAATAGGATATACTATTTTTTTCCTTTTCCATCGACACATGACACATCAAAAAGAAGAAAAAAAAACAAGATTTATAAAAATTTTAATACAAGTCAATAAACTAGTTTAACTTATAAATTAATTATTAAGCGAACTTCTCATTTTTAGTTCATGTGATAAACTATTTTAGAATCTAGTCGATTAATTTTTTCAATAGCATAATTTCCGATTCCAAGGATAAAAACACGTGAATAGAAATAAAAATTACCTGGGAGGTTTCAACTTAATTGTAGAATCTTTTATACCGTTTTTAGTAATCTAAAAGTAAGTTTAATGTAAAGTCACATAAAACTCCCCCTTTTTTTTAGATTTAAGTTTACGGAAAAAAAAACACACAAGAAGACTGTTTTTCTAATCTCCCGTTAAAGATGGAAGTACGTGGTGCCTCAAAGTAAAAGGGTCTAAATTTGGAAAGTGATACTTCAAACAGTGTTCGTATATTGTTTGACTATGTACAAATGTGAAGAATTTGATTTTCGATGAGAAATTTATTCGTAACGGGTATTAGACGAAACGTGTGTTTTAATTTGGGTTAGTAAATAGATATTATATTGTTTCACGAGTTGTCAAACCTCTAAGTAATTACTTAAGTAAGTTAGATTCAGTGGTGTTTCACGGTTTTTTTCTTTATCAATGTGGTTCGTTTCTTCTTACGATAACTATAACGTTGTGAACTTCCAATGTTACAACTATTCCCTAAGTGGGTTTAAAGAGTAAAGAGTTGAAAAATGTAGGTTGGTCATTCGGGATTGAATAGGCGTTGTAACATGTACTGCTCTAATAAGGTGTGGCCCGGCTTATCTGCGAGCGGGGGCTATCGTTTGCAGTTGCGGGTGCTTCTCTCTTCGTGGTGCTTCTAGCGTTTCGGCTAACGGCTAGCGTGCTGTAGACTTGTTTAAAGAATCAAGTCTTAACTACATTTTTCACCTAATACTTCATCTTTTGCTCCTTTACCAATCATCTTTTTCTTATAGTAGTTATCTCTTACGTCATCTTGGGTTATCAGAGATTTATTAAGGCTCTAGTGTAGTTATCATTAATTAAAAGAAAGAAAAACACAAAGGGGTTGCAAAGTAATTGTTAGGCCATAAGGTCAGCGTCTTTTTACCAACTTTTTATCTATGAAGTCGTAGACTCTTGAAACTTACGCGAGATTTGATACGTATAAGTCAATGATAAATTGTTTTTGTTACGGTCACACCTTTCTTATATATATAGTAACCGTATTCTGCGATCTGAACTGTCTTCACTTTCCTCCTACATGGAGTTTAGCCCTCTTTTACTCATATTTGTGTCCAGTTACAATGCTGTCCTAACTACCTTTTTCGACAATAGTGACTTCTAAGATTATAGTAGTTATCGACGTTCTTCAAGTTATTTTCCTTGTTTGAGGTTTATACAGTTTGGTTAGAAGATGTGTGAGGGTAGGTTCGGATTCTGTAAGCCATTCGCGAGATCTAATAGCATCGTAACTCTCTTACATTCGTACTAGTGGTCAATCAGACCAAGGAAAAATTATCGGTTGCCGTTAAAGGGCGTCTACAGGGTAAGGATAGTCGACGCCCTCGCTATTTTGAGGGTTGGTGTACCATTGTAGTCTACGGACGACCAGTCCTTAGCTGTTACAAATGTAGTGAAGGATTCTTCGGGAAATTTTGGAAGGCACAGGGCTCAGGGCTAGGTTCAACGTTTACACTGTTAGAATGCCAGAGCTTTTCTATCCATTTTGTAAGGGCCTCACAATTCTTAGCTATAAAGTTTACGGAGGACTGTCAAAAGATAAAGTAGCCACGGTGGTTTTCTAAATCGTAAGTTAACAAAGTACCTTAAATGCGTGTCTTCTCCGCGTGCGTGTCGTATTCCATTCCAATAACTACTACTAATTTCTCAGTTTTAGGTGTAAGATAAGAGTATTTAGTCGTTAGTCATTGTGACAATTCATACTTGGTTTTAAATAGGAGTTTAAACTCCTAGAGTTGTGTGATAAATGAGGAGTTTAATGAGGGTGAAATTGGATGTGTATTTCTTGTTCGTTAGTATTTCTAATTCCTTTCCATCATTTTAATATAATTTTTTATGTGATAAGTACCGTTCTAGATTTTGATCTACCGTTTAATTTTGTTAGGTCAGTTTAGAAGAAGAAAAAACAGGAAATAATGAGTTTCGATTTTGCGGTGATTTATTTTTGGGATTAACTCGTTTTTAGCTAGCCGCCAGTGTTTAAGCGGCGTTTTAAAGAGTTTGCAGTGTGTTAATTAGAGTTTTAAGGAGTTTTTTGTTGGTTTTTAGGAAGCTTTTTGTCGTTGTTTCACTCTCTAGCTACTCCTTGAGGTTTTTTCTCCCCTAAATCTGAGTGTCCCCGCTTACCCCCGCTTCCTCCTCCCCCTCCTCCTCCCACCCCTCGCCTCTTGCCCGGTTTTCATCTCCGTTAACTGCCGGGTTTCCTTCCCCTCCTCACGCTTGGGGGTGTCCTTCTTCGACGCGCGCACGAGGCGGCTGAGGAGGCGGCGCTCGGGGTTGCCGGGCAGGTGGCAGCCGGTAGGAGGCGGCGGCGGCGGCGGCGGCGGCACCCGCGCCCCTGCCCCCACCGAGAGGAGCAGAGCAGCGAGGAGAGGAGGAGAGGAGAGGTAACCAGGAACCAAAGATGCCACCCTATGTTCCCTAGCGGAGCTGGGAAAGGGCAATGAGAGAGAGAGAGAGAGAGAGAGAGAGAGAGAAGCAAGCTACCCAATTCAGTTCGACTCTCTCGCCCTGTTTCTCGCCTCTTTTTTTGTTAGGTATGTGATGACCTAAATCCTTAAAGTGACCTGTGTCTATGAGTTTTAAATTTAAAATAGGCTTATACTTAAGCTTGTCTCATTAAAATAAGTTACGATTCATTTATATCAAAATTTATATTTATAATTTTTATTTTTATACTGCCTAAACTTATGTCAATACTTAAAACTAACATATGCTAGGCTTGGCCTTAGGCTGAATTTAAGTTTTAATAAAATGTAATATATTATATATATATATATATATTTTATAATATAAATTTAAACATAAAATTTTTAAATCTAAATTATATTATATAAAACTTTATAACATTTCTATTTACCTAAGATTAAAAGCCCAAGCCCGAGCCTAAACCCAAAACTTAAAAACCAGCCTATACCCAAACTTATACTTAAAAATTTTAGGTGATCCAAGTCCAAGCCTAAGCTTAAGCTTAAGCTTAAAACCTAACCCATTAGCCTAAGCCCAAGCCTAAAAACTTTTAGACGGGATTTAGTCTGGCCAACTGTAAGGATGTCCCTATTTTTTTTTTTTTTTTTTTTTTTTTCAAATCTTATACTATAAATGTAACAACTATACTATAAAAATCAGTTAATTTAACACGTAAATTTTATATAGGTAGAATGGTATTAAAAAAAATTTTACAAAAATAACATAATAATAAGAATTTTTTTTTTTCTATATATTAATCGACTGATATTTATTACACCACCCAGACAGTATATATTTGAATGAAGATCTAACCCATAAGTAAAATATGATATTTAAAGTTTTAAATAAAAAAAAAATTAAAAATTATTTCATTTTTTTATTATTATTTTGTTCACCCACTTATGTATATCCAGGAACGATATGAATTTTTTTATATGTTTTAAGCAATTTATGAGTTATCAGGTACGTAACACGTGTGTGGTTTATGTATATCGAAATAACGAAAACAAGTGACTATTACATTGGTTGAAGATTTTATTGTAATTGTTGGCTGGCAACGATCGCGTTCACCGTTTCCCGAATCACTAACTATGTGCTCCAGGGTTCAAGTTTAGGATCAACTAAGTGTAAAAGTCGTCCATCGTACAATGGATAGAGAGTTTTTTCTTTTTTTTTTTGAAGATTTTATTGAAAAGATCAGTGGTTTATACATGAATGCTACTTTAATTTATTCTTTAATTAATTACCACTTTAATTAACTAGTGCTGGTATAATTGATTCTCGTTACAAACATGTATACTCTGATATGATCCTATTATGAAATGAACACAGGGTGTAATTAACCCGAATATTTACAAATTGTGTAACAAAAAGTTTATTTACAAATTGTATTTGTTTACAAATTGTTGAAAATGTTGTCCCCTACTACTAGATGTAGTGGTAAGATATCAAAAAAAACTCGGTTTTATGTATAAAATAATTAATAAGATATTATTATTACTTTGTTATCAACTAAAGGTATTGATTTAGGTTTTGAGAAAAGTAATATATAAATAAATCACATTTTATGCTGCTTCTATTCTGTTTTAGTATCAAAAGTACGAAAAATTGGGAGCTGTATAAATGCTAATGTCTTGTTTAACCGAGTTACCGAACATATTCATATAATTAATGAGATCCTCGATTAGCGTAGCTAAGTTAGGTTTAGGTTGTAAAAACACATTAATCTAGGGATAGCTAGTTATGTTAGCTAATACGTACTCTTTCAAGCTCCTAATTTTATGCATTCACTCTTCATATACCTACACGAATAGCCTCTCAGGCTTATGAGATCATAAACCTAAGATAAAACACCGTTACACACCCAAACCAGAACTAGACCTAAGACCTCCTCGGTTGTACGTAAAACTAGTCCCGGGTCTATCACTCGGTTGGACGTGGTTAGGGACATCGTCCACGACCACGTGTTTTCTTCATCATTTTGGTACTTCTTCTCTTCAACCACCAGGTTCACTCGATGTTTAGAGTTGGTGTATGGTGTTCTTCGATTGTTCGTGGAATGTAACGATTCTTATAGGTTACAATAAGTGAATTTTAGTAAGGAAAAAAAAAAAAGAAAAAAATAAAGACTTCAATTTAATAAGTGGGTTTTTAGGGTGAGGTAAGATAGGAGGGGGAGAGTTAGGGAAGTTATAATAGGTTGACCCATCTCCCCTTTTCCTCTTGGTTTCTTTTTCCTCGTTTTGTTCACCCTTTACCGAAATCTCCGAACGTCGAAGGTCCAATCGTGGTAACAACGGAGGTGTCGACGTCGATGTTCGTCTCAATCCGATAATGTACCCGTTTTCGGTAAGGGAGTTTTTCTCTTCGTGTTAAACGAATGCTAAAGGCCCAGTTCCTCTCGCTAAAGCCAGCCGCCGTCGTTGCCGGCAGCTTGGGTCCAACAAACAGTTCGATTCTTACAACATCTACTTCCATTGGGAAGCAGTGGGTGAGAAAACGTATAGAAAAAGACTTGTTAACAAAATGCATCATTGTCTCGTCCTCCTTTAAAACTTAAGTGTATAAAAGCCTGGAAATTAACGTGAATTAAAACGGGGTAAATAAAGTGAAAAATTTCTAAACACAACCTGAAATGAGCCGTAGATATGGTTATACACCCCAACTCACAAGTTATAATTTATCCCATTCGAAGTTTATGGTGGGAACATCAAAGCGTGAAAAAGAGAAATCATGGTACACCAAATTTCACAAATTCAATCATGGTATACCAAAGTAAAAAGAAAAAAGCGGTCGAGAAGGCAATTATAAAATAATTTAATAAATGTTTTTTGAAATCTATGGAATGGATCCAAATAGCTTATAAGTAAAATCATGGGAAATTAAAATTGAAACAGCGACTAAATTGCTTTTTTTTTAATCACCTTACCTATTATTTTTCTCTTAACTCCACTTCTATCTGATTCGAAAAAACTATCGTGTAGAAACCAAGGATTCTATGTGTAAAACGTCATCTCTAAATTAGTCGATCCTAACAACTAAGAGTCATCTGTTAGTTTAAGTGAGTTCAACGTCGGGTTCAAAGGGGGATGATGTCATTTACACGAGTATTGGACGTAGTCAGAGGTCTTAGAGAAGGTATATATGTTTTGACAGTAGCGTAAGCCGTACGTAAAAGCGTCAAAACCACCGTTTGCTGCGCTTGACCTTGTCGAACCACTAGCCAACGCTTTTAGGCCAGGACCAGCTCAAGACCCGGGGCACCACGCCGGGCACGTCCTACTAGCGGGGGCACTAGCTGCTCGACCGGTTCCTGATGCGCCCCTTCTAGCACACGACGTTCCAGTTGTGGCTGCTGACGGGGTTGTAGCGTAGGTTGATGCCGTAGGCCTCGTAGGGCTGTCAGGACTACAAGTTCTTGCCCCTCTTCTTTCTCTCACACTATCCCCGACACGGTTTCTCGTGGAACAGACCATAGTATCTGTTCATGTACCTTTACACTTACGAGGTCACCCACAAAATTACCACTAACATATAAACTCTGGTACAAATATAGCAAGTTTTTGTTAGTCCCCTAACATTGAGTACTCTAAATACAGATATACGAGAAAAAGACATTCGTATGAGAACGTACACTTCCCCTAAAACGGCTTATAACGCCGGCAGCTGTATCTTACTTTTTGTTCAATCTAACTCAACCATCTTTGTCCCGGATTGTGATTAGGTTCTTGTAGTTTGTGTGGTATGCTTATTGATTAAAAGCGTGTGTACGACAAGCCTTTTGGGCTTTGACAAGAAAAAGCCTTGACAATTACGGTCTGGTTTATTATGTAACAAGTCTACGACGTAGGGTTATAGTAGTGACAAAATGAAACCGAGGAGTAACGTTGTGTCGTCTTGAGTTTTGTGGTTGTTTTCACTTAATTCAATTTTTTTTTTTTTTTTTTTTGGTGGTGTACGTACAATATCAAGCTGCCGTTTTAATTCTCGGTTGTTTCACACTTTTACAACTATTTTAACATTAATGTTACTTTATATCATGTACCAACTCGATTACTTTCCACTGTTGCGCTAGCTACGTCTCGATAATTCTCGAAGATGACAGTATATCTTAGTTGAGAGTGTACGTTTTTCTTCCCTTTCCCTCCGTCACACCCACAAGTTATGTACGTTGTCTTTCGTTCGGGGCCCGGCTCTTTTCTTTAGCCGTCGATTCGAAGTAAGGTCGTTTTTCTCTTCTTTTAATATTCTAACTATTGTCGAACCTTCTTTACTCTACGTATAGTAAGGAAGTATCTTGTGGTTTCTTAGATAAGGGAGGATTTAACGCCTCTTTGGTGTGGTTCGTGACGTGTGCTCCTAAGCCACGAGATAAGGGGCACGGGCACCATGAATGTAAGATAAAGAGTAGGGATTGTATGATATCCGTTGTGGCTACGGAACTGACGTACTATTATGTGTCTATTGGTAGGTTTGTTTGTTTTCGATTCATATCGTGTGTAACAAAAACACACTTTCGTCGTCGATAGTACATACACAGGAAAAGCTCGTTAATCATCATGCTGTTCCGAAAGCTGTCTACTCCAATACTTGATCTTGAATGTAACAGTCAGTGACCCGAAATGGAAAATACGGCGAGGTAAAAGAGAACGTTATAAAGAAGACCATTGCCCTTGAGTGAAGATCCCTCTCCCAAAGGTCAGTATTCGCTCTAATAACTTTGATAAACGACAAGATTCGGGCGAGTTTTCGGCCGAAGGGTAAAGGACAACGCCGACTACCGAGTAAACCTAGCCCAGGACTCTTTACACTAAGTTAGGATGGGCAGGCAAGTACCGGTATCGTAATAACCGGTAGCGGCGAGAATTGGGTGGTCGACAGCCACTTCCTGGTTAGGGCGGGTGCCTTGGTTTGGGGTGTAATGGGTAAGGTTTTAATAAACCTTGGTGTAAAGGGTGCCACCTATAAGGCGGTAAGTAAGGACCGCATTAGGGCAAGTAAGAAAAGTATAGTAAGGGGTTTGACGACTGAGGTAAACTAACGCAGCTGTAGTAATTGAGGACCTCTTAAACGACCTGGCTTGAGACACTTAGCAAACCTAGTCGAAGAGCTCCGACGCAGCCACCGCCGACGTAGCAGCTGTACAGACGTGATGCTCCGCTCCCGTAATATAACGATAAACTACGACTACCTTGAACCCGCCATCCTTTTCTCCTTCAACCCAAACCGACACCTCTTCGGTTACTTCATCTTCTATACCCACGACCTTAGACTCGTAACAAGGGTGATCCCATCCCGGCTAAGTATGACAACTAGACTAAAAGAACAGATCTTAACTAGCTTAAAACCTCCTGGGGTTGTCACCACCCACCTCCACATCGCCAGCTACTACGTGTTAACTGACCCAATCAACGTAAACATGAACATCGTGGTAACGATCGTCCTCCTTGGACGCGTGAACAACTTACTCGACCCAAACCTCGTAACTCTCACCCCTAAACCCATTGTCTAACTCCGAGGAGCCCAACAACCCGAACGACTCCTAATTAGGGACTACTTCATCTTAAGGAAGCTCCCTTTAACTACTCCGATAGACTTGTTGTCTTTAGTATTTATCTATACAATTTCAGACCAGTTAATACTTGTTGTTAGATCGACTTCGTTATAAATTATCTAAATAAGGATTTCGGTTCCTTTCTTTTATATGTAACGTAGGGGGGTTGGGGGGAAGGAGAATTTGATATTCAAAAGCAATGAAAAGTATAAAGGTCCTCACAAGAAATGTACTTTGGAATAGTGATCTAATATCCCACTCCCCCCACTTTCCTTCCACTGGTAAGTCCTGTTACACTTTAAACGTTTATGAACAATTCCCCCGCGAGGTCATAAAGTGGGTTTTAATCTATGTCTCGTTATATACACGGATAAATCCATGACGTCTTTATAAAATATGTTCTTTGGTAAATTCAAGTAAAGTGCGTGATGAGTCAAGGTCGGTTGATTGTTTACGATGCTAATGTACACAGACATGGTCATTTGTTGTGACAACCAACAGAAAACTCCAAATTGGTTTAGGGTTTCAGGTCCGTATGTGTCCCTTACCAACATTATTAATGGTCGTGTAAGGTATGTTCATTCTCTTTTATTAAATTCTTCATGTCCTAACGTATACCACATCGAATGACAACAACTTAGTTTTTTTTTTCCCATTTTCTTAGTCCTTGTCGTATGGGTATCCAGGCCAGGATCAAACAGCCGACATTAGTTAGTCCAGGAAGTATGACAAATGGTGGAGACGATAGACGTTAAAATCTTATAGTTTGGAGTACTAAGGACTAATTGGTCCTTTATCACACTGAAGTATGAGGCACTCTCTTAGGTCATACGTTTATCATCGTCTTTGTACTAACCCTCTCTCTTTTCTTTTATGTAAATCGACTTATGTATACCTATTCAAGAATGTGGTATTTTAGTGCGTATTTAACATGATAAATGTTAATGTATGAACACTTCCGGTAATAGTTGATTACCAGTAGTTTCATCTGGGGACGCTTCGTCACAAGTCTTTCTCAGGATCGGAAGCGGTAAAGATAGTTCACCGCTGAAAGTTCCTTTTTTGGGACGTTGAACATTACCGATCGGTTTATGAAAATACGTTCGTTAGTATGGGTAAATCTTCTAACTCTATACAGTTCAATGGAACATTTTTGAACAGTCCAAAGGGTTGTCTTCGTTATCCCAAGACTCAAAGTAATCGAATATAATGATTTGATAAATCCCGGGCAAACCATAAACTCCCAGTAGATTGCGATAATCCGTTTTAACTCAACTCCGCTTTTGTATATCTCTATACGAAGCGGTAAAAGCCTACCCTGGTGCCTTTTATAGAGCATTGGCTGAACGATATACGGGTTGTAGTATAATGTATTCCTTTGTTTGTTCCGAAAAAAGGATAGCATTAAAAAGTGACGTGTATTGTTTTAGAGAGGCGTTAGGGCTCAGAATCACTTTTCAGGTATCTTTCATTTGAAAACATATTTTTAAAGGAAAGAGTACAGGTTTAGGCACTTGTTGTTAACTTACAGAAAAAAGGGACTCTTAGCCCTCGAACCGGGGGCTATGGGGAGGGGACCTTAGAAGGACAAACCTTGTGTTCGGAATTCTAAGTGGTTTTGGGTGGTACAGGGAACCGTGACCCTAGGGTTTAGGGTTACGCCAAACTGTTGTTGTCAAGTTAATGTCTTGATGGTAAAACGCTGAGGCCGACCACAGTCACTGTTCCTTAATCAATCCGGTACGGATTCGGATCATGTTTTCTGCTCGAGCATCCTGGTTCAGATAATGGGATCGAACAATTATAATTTGTATTCGGATGTCAAGTGTAATGACGGAGTGTGCGAGTTTGGTTTGGTCTAGGTAACTGTAGTAACTAGCGATTCTTCCCCGGTATCCTTTAATGACAGTCTCGTTACAGAGGAAGGAACGGTACGAAGAATCTTACAAAAGAAAAGATGTCAAGTGTTATTGACACAACTTTTACTCGACTTTTACGAGACGTTTACGGAGTTTGATATAGTTAAGGTTAATATTTCCCTCTTTCGCCTACCGTCCCCTACCGACCAGGTACAACGGTATCAGGTATCAGGTGTAAACTACCGAATGAGGAAAAACCTCATAGATAGGGAAATTAAGTTCGAAAAGGGGGGTGTTGTGATGATAATCCCTGGTGGAAAAGGCAAGAAGTTAGTATGTCAGGATGTTCCCAATTTACACCAGGTGGATCCTCAATTCATCTTCTTCTTCTTCTTCTTCTATATAATAATATTAGTATTAATAATATTGTAATTATTATATATATATATATATGTATATATTTCTATATGTATTTATATGTATGTATATATGTATGTATATGTATATATAGAGGCACACACACACAGTTTCTTTTTCGGAATCTTCTCACCAGATGGACTTCCGTCGCTTGTATAGCAAAGCACATGGGATTTAGTAAATGGTTACCGTGGAGGTTACGAAATCGATTAACTGCTCGACTACGGTACTTGGATAGTATGTTTAAAACTTTTACGTACTCAACCTCTTAGTTGAAATTCTAGTTACGTACATTATACTGTTAATTTATCGTTCGTCTTATTGTAAACTTAATCTTTGAGCAACTTTTCGATTATCTATATTACTCGAGGATTTATTCCTTTTTTTAACAAGATCGATTCTTGGTTTCTGATCCCACTTCAATATTCTACTATATTGTTGATGTCTCGTGCACAGTGTTGATGACATGTACAGTGTTGATGACATATCGATTTTATATTTAAAATAATCTAGTTGTTTTTTTTTAATAACTCGTTAAGTAGAAGATCTGAAAGTACTATTTTTGTTTGATTTATAGATCGTTATTACGGAGTCGTCTTCGAAGTTTTGAGAAGACAAACGGTTGGCGTGATGACTTCCACCGACGTCTACTTTCGTCTTTTTCTGCATCTTCGTCCCGGTTTTCCCGCGCCCCGTGGGTTTCGTCAAAACCGAGTACTTTGGTTCATTGAATTCTAGGAGATATGTACCTTTCAGTGGATATACGTCCCCTTTCGTCTATTGAAATATATGTTCCCATCAACACACCTATAGTCGTTGCATATATAAGTGTATTTATATACGTCGTTCTTCTGTACGAGATGTAATTAAAATATTTCATTGTACGACTTGGTTTACCTATCCGGTTTGTAACTATTGTTCACTTTTTAATTTATATTTAATAGGTTAATCTTGTGAGCTATTTTCTTTAAAATGAATGCTTAACGTTGACAAGACGTTTAGGACTCTTCTTCCTGGTCTACTTAAAACGTGTCATCGGACTATAAAGACATGGTGTCTTGGCTCAACTCATTAGACGTCTTCTTTTCACTGTCATGTGGTTCGTTATAACAACGGTGGTTCAGTGTTACATTTTTTAACTTACTTTTTTTCCCTTTTTGTTTTCTAAGTGGTCTTAAATTAATCTATGGACACCATAATAGTTAGAAGCTCCTTATTCAAGGAGTACTGCGGAACGTGTCTTGAGGGTTCTCCGTTAGATCGTTTTCTCGTGTTTCATTACAAATGATTCATGTAATACATACTAAAAAAATAGTATTATTATGTAATTTTTAGTCCCAAGATGTCAAGGATTTAGTGGTGATAGCTGAAGCAATATTCATCCTAAAACTAAAAAATTAATAGTAAATATTATTTATTTATAATATATTAATAGTATATATATATATATATATATATATATATATATATAAGCGTATAGGAATTCCGACAATGACAGACGGAATTCAAAAAAGAATAAAATAATATTCCCTACGAATGATTATGATTAATTTGTTAAAAATATCTCAAATAAAAATTAACGGTTATGATCAATCTATTAAATATAAAATAATATTTTCTACGAATGATTATGATTAATTTATTAAAAATATATTAAATAAAAACGAATGATTATAATCAATCTATTAAATTTCTACTACATATAAAAATTTATTCCCTATAAATGATTATAATCAATTTGTTAAAAAAATATCTCAAATAAGAACAGTTATAATCAATCTATTAAAAAATAGCATTTGCATGCATCTATAAATTCAATCATATGAACGATTGTAATCAATTTGTTAAAAAATATCTAAAATTAAAACAAACGGTTATGATCAATTTGTTAAAAAATAACATTTCTATTAATCTATTTTACATTAAAATTAAAATTTGAGTTTAAATTATAAATTAAATTTAGTTTTTAGATATCAAATTTGAATTAATAATTAATTTTTTTATTACAGTGGATCAAAATTAAATTTTAAATTTTAAATTAAATGTGAATTAAATTTTGTGCTTTTAGTTTAAAACACATATTTAAATTTGATTCATCAAAAATCAAAAAGTATATAAAAATGTTCGATTTATATAAATAAAAGAACACGGTAGGATATTATAAATATTTTCTAATAAAATATAACACATTAATTTATAAATATAATTTTTATTGTAAAATTTTGGATATATATAATGTACAAATTTATATTGATTTGAAATAAATTATAATAATTGTTACGTGTATTTGCATGTACATTCAACTAGTATATATATATATATATATATATATATATATATATATATATATTGTCACGTCCCGCTATCGCCAATTTGGTCGATCCGGGCCCGTACACAGACGCCGAACGGACAGAACCTCCTCTGTCCGCCCAAGGCTCAATAAAAACGAGTACATGTATAAAGAAATAAACAATTTTCAGAATAACATTTCAATATACATGGCTTGCACGAGGGCAAGCAACAACCACAAGTGATAGTAAGCTAGCTATATATGAAAATTTACTGTAATTTAAAATTTTTAAACTGAACTTTACATAACTGAATAACTAAAACATTTAGTTATTTACATACTTTATAATACATTCATTTACATATCTCTGTACATCAAAATGTCTCACATGAACACAAAATGGTAAACTACTATACTCTGGTGTCAGCTAGCTAAGCTGCGGGGCTCTTGCCACGATCCTCGGCCACACCGCTCGCACTGGAACCTGTATGGTTAGTGGTATGAGAACTACTGAAAGTTCCTAGTGGGTTCGGCCGCCGACCTCGCCGACTCACTCATTAGGTCTATTCAGGCATATGTAGGCAAAAGAAGTAAATAGATAGTAACCAACTATAACATGTAACTACTACAATGCCTGTACAAAGCTGAAAGAAAGCAATAGCTGAAAATTGTAAGTATGCATGCATACTTTTACTGAATTTACCCAATCTTTTGGTTAACCCTCTGGTTAACAATAACTCACTGACACTATCCCAAATATCGGGGATACGCAACCTGCACCCGACGGGACTGTCAACTGGGGGAGACGCACCTCCTGGTCCAGTAAAGATGACTACTCCGGAGCTCATCGTTCAAGGAGGAGCGACCTACCTTGAACCAAACGAATGTGAGTATGATCTGATCCTCCTTTAGAGGATTCAACAATAGACGATGTCACACTTTAACTCTAACTAGCTCTTTATGCTAGTTTCACAATTTCATTTCTCGATGCTAACCAAATCTCTAGTTAGAATGTCACCAAGTTCACTATTGTTATAGTCCATGCATTATTAGGGTTCTATGTCCACATTCTAATGTTCATATGTTCTCACAATTGATAAGAATTCAGATATTCAATGATCACTTGTACGATGCCAATACCCTATAATGCATGACTACAAATATAAATATGCTCAATGAACAATATAGACATAAAGAGTGATTCAAAGATTTCGGATAGCACCACCCACCTGTAGTGGTGTCAACAACTAGAATCCACGTCTCGAAATGCGTCGACAACTAGCTCTCGCGACTCAGTGTAAATAGAACTAGAACGGTCTCTACCGTAATTAGCGCGTCGCCGACCTGTCGGAAAGTCAATTTAAACTTTCGAGCATGTTTAACTTTCATTCAAACAAGTATAAAAGAAATCAAACTTGAGTCATTTCTCATATTTTACAAATTAGCCTTTCAACTCCAAGTATCCATGTATATGTATATACTATTGTCACGCCCCCGACCGCACTACCCGAAAACGGTACCAATTTAGCCCCTTTCGAGGGCGGCGGCGTGATGCCGAACGGACAGAGTCTCCCTGTCCGTCCAAGGCTAACCAACCAGATTGTGTACAACAAGTCCCCAGGAATACAACTTGAATTCATACACAATCAAACAACGATAATCGAGAGCACAAACAGTGCTATAAAGACCAACAAGAGCAAGCGATATAAGTAAACAGTATACAAGTATTCAAAAGAGAGAAACTTAACTATTAGAGACATACTTGAAACATTCAACCTCTTGATATCAATTAACTTTAATCATTTGATACAACTTGCATTCATTTTTTCCAAAATGTAAATACATCAAATCCTCTCCAAAACCTCACCCTATACATCATCTACTCTCAGAAGGTAAAAGCAGGGTGAACTAATGCAAGTAGGAAGTAAGCTATCAACCAATACGCTAGGGCGCTAAGCCCTTGCCGCGATCCTCCCGCTCGGTCGGGACACTCGAACTAGCACCTGCAACAAGGGTGTGAGAACTACGAATAGTTCTCAGTGGGTTCAGCCGCCGACTCCGCCGATCTACCCACTAGGTCTTAAGCAGGCATATATATATATATATATATATATATATATATATAAAGCTAAACTGAACTGAAGCAGGTATGTGAAACAGGTATATCAAGCTATGCCTCAATCTGATATTATGGATGCATGAACAATAAATAAAGCTGGGTAAGTAAGCAACTATGAAGCTAACTACCATGAACAACAATAATGAGTATGACTCAATAGGTAACCAAATCTCAAGGTGAACTCGTGGTTCACAAGCATAACTCACGTGTAAATCTCATAGGGAAAGTCGCACTGAACTACTCCTTGAGACCGCCTGCGGACAGCACACTGACCGTCCAGACAGCACACTGACTGTCTCTCGAGTGACCAACCTCCGGAGTGCACAGCTTGTAGGGAGCGACCCCTCCAAGCGCAGACAGGCTATGTGAGCATGATCAACTCACGAATAGCAGCAACCTACCCTCTAAGGGTAATCTCATCATGGAAGCAAGGTTTACTTGTACCCAATTTCATAGTGTCTCAACTACACTAATGTTCTCATATCAAGGTCATCAACAATCAAATGCCACTCATCATAGTTTTCTAACTAGATGCCACTCGTCATTTAGACTCATCATCAACACTAGTCACATCATACTAGTTCTTTAGCAACATAAGCATTAATCATCTCATATAGGATCTAGATTCTCAACATATAGTTTTCATGCATACTAGATCATGGATCAACCAACAAGATATATGGCTACTAGCATGCAAATATAAGCAACAACAATTATCTTCTAACCCTATATGTATATGCACAAGATGCAATTTGATCAATATTAGACTTAGACATAGAAGGTAGCCCGATTGCTTCGGGATGGTCACCACCCACCTCGTGGTAGTACTGTAGAGCTAAGAAATGTGTTCTTTCGCGATCTTTTTTGTCGCTTCAAATCCTCGGGCCAACCCAAACCCTAGAGCACTCAAAACGGCGATATCTTCGCGCTCACTCGTCGGATCGACGAACCGTCTTCGCCTACGCGTTTAAGAGCATAGCAATTAGGTTTTTGACCCATCAAAATAGATCAATCCCTCATATCTTCAAAAATTCCAAAATCAAGCCCTAGGTTTGGCACCCATAGGAAGCAATGGTTTCTAGCTTCATTGTGAGCTAAATCCATATTCTCTAAGTTCATTAGGTTCTATTTGAACCATCAAAACCAACCAAAAACCCTCAAACCCTAGAAATTCAATGTTAGGGTTAAGGCTTACCTCTAGGGTTTGCTCCAAAGCACGCCCTAGCTTGAGGAAGAGAGGGAGAAGAGCTTCCTTTTCTTCTCCTTGACCTTCTCTTTCCTTTCTCCTTCTTCTTCTCTTTCTTTCTCTCCTTCTTTCTTCTTCTCCTTCTTCTTGCGGTTAGAGAGAGAGGGGGAGCTTTGAGAGGGAGAGAGAGAGAGGTTAAGTGAGTGAAAGGGAGCAGCTGAGAGAGGGGGTTTAAGTCCTCTATGGTAACAAAACCCAAAGAGCCCCTCCATTTTTTCTATTTTCCCAAAACAGCCCCTACTGTTCGGGCTCCTTGTACCGGTACACGGGTTCTTGCACCGGTACAAGGTCTGGGTGACAGCTGAACCCGAGCGCACCCGAGCCGAGGAGCCGAACCCGAGCGCACCCGAGCCGAGGAGCGCAACCCGAGCGTACCCGAGCGCTCAGTTCCCTCGGTTTCGATGGGTTTGTACCGGTACAACAGCTCCAGAATGCCGTTTTCACTCTGTTTCGGCTCCACTTCGCCCGATCGATGTCAAAACCATTCCAACACCTTTGGAACTCATTTTTGCTCTTCCAAACTTGTTGTAATGCCGAATGGAACTTGTCCAAACCGTTCAATCGCCCACTTTGGCCCATTTGGCCAAAGTTAGCAAATATCATCGAATTTCGATATCTCACAACTATCCACATATATATATATTTACATAGTCTCAATGCTTTTCATGCAGCTACTAATACTATTTTATTCAAAATCAAAGCCAGGTTACTTCAGATTTTATTTACAATAGTCTACACATAGACCTATTTACTCGCATGTTTATATCTTGCATAGCTTCGACTATTAATTTCAGCTTCATATACTACTTAAAATTTCAGCATGTTAAAGTCTCAGAAGTTAAACAACTCATAATTAATCCCTCATTCTAAGCAGGGATTAGCATCAATTTCATTTAGAAATTAGAGCAAATCAAATTCAACTTTGCTCTAATCATTTCTAATCTGAAATTTACTAGATCTATTACTCCGTAGCTAGTTCCAACTCCAATAGTTAATAGAGTTCAATGCTGAAATTCAGTTTCTTGAATTTCTGCATATGCTTCTCAACTCGGGAGTATTACTCATCCCTACCCAATTCAGGTATGGTACTAGGTACTATGTATATCTGGATTAGAAGTTTTCTAAGTTGCTCACAGCTCACTAGAGCTCCTTTTCAGCTAAATTTTCAATTCGGCAGCTCTAACAAGCCTTTAATTCAGCTCAACATTAAATTTTGCACTAATGCTGAAATTTCAGCATACACACACCTTAATTAAACCATTTAGAGGCTTTTTTTATGCATATTCTATGATCCTAGATGAGAAGTTAGCCATTTACCTTAGTTTCAAAATTCCTTATGCTGATTTCCAAGTCAGCACCTTTGCTGATTTCTAATTCAGCAACTTCAATCAACCTGAAATCCAGGTCTGCCCATTTCAGCAGCAAGAAAGCCTTCTAGAAGTCATCTCTAAGGTAAGTAATTCAACTTAATTCAGCTATAGAATTAGCTTACCCTAATTTGAGACTCCTCTAAATTTCTTTCAGCATTAACTAACCCAAAGCCCCAAGTCTCAAGTCTGAAATTCAGCAATAAGAAATCCTTTAGAGGCTTCTTTAAAGCACTTACTATGATCTCAGCTGAAAAGCAATTTGCTTGCCCCAATTCCAAGCTCTCTCCACTGAACTCCCTGCTCTATAGCATCCATTAAGCCCAAGCTCTTAGCTGCCAGTTGCAAGAAACTCATATAAATGTTCTCTCAAAAGTAACTAACCTATCTAAGAATAAACACTAACCAATTTACCTTAGTTAGATACTGTACCAGTTGTTCAGCAGCAGGAATTCCCTGCTAGGAAGTTCCTCTTAGCTCGGACCAGCAAGGAAATCACTCAACGCATCAGTCTCATCAACCCTTCTTCAGTTCGGATCAACTCCTCCACCTGAACCGCAATCCTCAAGGCTGCCAACCCCAATTTCCTCAAGCTTTCCTTAGCCTAGAGAGAGAGTAGAAGAAGAGAGATGAAGGGAGGAAAGAGAGAAGTTTTCATACGTGTCTCCATACTCCAGCCAGCTGGGGTTAAGTGATAAGGATGAGAAATTGCAGTTTAACCCCTGAAAATTGCAAAAGTGCATTGCAATCTTCAGATTTACATTTCAGTCCCTGAAGCTTACAATTCAGTCCCTGCACTAAACAACTAGCTGCAGCAGCACTTTGAAGCTTATTTTGCCCATCCAACTCACTTCAAGTCCACTCAAGCACTTCCAAATTACACTAATATACCTCTACAAGTTGTCAAATTAATTTGGAAGCAATTAATTTCCAATTTGGCATCATGTTGATCATTTTGATCAACATTAACTAGAAATTTCAGCATTACTTGATAGCAGCAGTGATTGGAGGTTTCTGTCACTTCCAATTCACTTCGAGCACTTCCAAAGCATGCCAAATGAACTCCCAAGCTACCAAATTAATTTGATAACATTTAATTCTCAAATTTGCATTAACTTGATCATTTTTGACCAAGTTAACTAAAATTTCAGCATAAGAGTAGCAATGGCAATTGGAGGTCTTTGGCACATCCAATTCATTTCGAGTCCACTCACACACTTCCAAAACATGTCAATTGCTGTTCTCAAGCTACTAATTAAGTTTAGAAACACTTAATTTCCATTTTAGCATTATTGTGATCACTTTGATCACAATTAGCTTGTAATCCAATTTCAGCCTATTACATATATAGAGTTCGGCTATTACATTATCAATAGTAGCAAGCCCTTGATACTATTTAGTTCTCTCTTTATTTCACTTGTGTATCTTGTTGATTACTTGCTCTTCGTTGTTGGCACTATTTGTGCCCCGTTGATCGTGTATGTATGAATTTAATTTTTCTGGATAAATTCTTATACATGATCAGATTGTGAGCCTTGGGCGGGCAGGGGAGTTGCTGCCCGTTCGGCGTCCGTTCGCCGCGCCCGAACCGTACCAAATTGGTAGGGGTTTGGGGCGGGGGCGTGACAACTGTGGTATCAGAGCAATAAGAGCAAGTAAAGAAAGAAAGTCTAGGATGACCTAGGAGATCCTAGGTTGGTAAACCCTAAGGCTATAGGTGCGTGAGTGGAACGTGAACCTATAACGGTGGTGGGATTAGTTCGATTGGGTCAAAGTTGTTGACATATCTCTAGTAGTTACTAGAGATGGGTTCAAGTGGTATTAGTTCTTGACTTGAGGTGGTTATGCCGGCGGCCGACGACATGACGGCAAGAGTCTAGAATGAAGACACTTGTGTGCTTTCGCCCGATTTTTGTTGTTGGGTCGTTATGTGTCGTAATTGCGACGAAGCGAACGGATTAAGATAATTAACCAAGTAATTGCGTTTCGGGAGCAAATGGCACCAAGGGGACGCCCGAGTACGAGATCTACTCCGGCACCGCCTCCTGAGATGCCCGAGCAAGCTGAACCGAGTGTGATGGATCGGTTGCAGGCACAAGTGACCGCATTGACCAATGTGGTGCAGCGCCAGGAAACCCGATTCGAGCCGCTCTAGGAGCTCTTGGAACGGCAGGTTGCGGCAGCGGCTGCAACGGTGACTGAAGGCGGTGGCCCGCCCGCACCCTCGACTCGTATACCCGAAGCGACAGAGGGTGAGGGTATAGCGGTGGTCCCGGTGACGGCACGTCCACCGCCGGCAATTATTCCTCAGGCGGCGTCGGGATCGGCGACACCCGATGTGACGGACGAAGACGTGGAAGGAGAGCGCGCGTTGGTGGCTCTTATCAAGTTCAAGAAGTTCAACCCGCCCATCTTCGAGGGGGAGAAGGTGGAGCCGGCGATGGTCGAGTCTTGGATCGACTCGATTTGCGTACTTTGGAGAGAGATAGTGTGTATCTCGCCACCCACTGCTTGGAGAAAGCGGCGAAGGTCTGGTGGAAGCACGTCAAACGTGATCGACTTCCCGGCCTTCCGCCGATGCTGTGGGAGGAGTTCAAGAGGGCGATGTTCGCCAATTATTTCCCCGACAGATTGAAGCGGAAGCTCCAGGAGAAGTTCCGCAAGATGGAGCAAGGAGACCGCTCAGTAGCGGAGTATGATACGAGATGATCGAGATAGGGCCGACTGGTTCTTACGAGAACTTCGGCCGGCGATCTACAAGGCCGTGCAGATACTTAAACTCACGACCTTCGCGGAGGTCTTCGACCGAGCACTCTGGGCGGAGCACGGTGACACCCATGTTCTGGAGAAGCACTATATGTTGGCCGAGTCCAAGGACAAAGGCAAGAAGCATCAAGGCGGCGGTTTAGGGGGACAAGCACGTTCCAAGAAGCTCCCGAAGTATCCGCGGACTCAGCCAAAGGGCAGTGGAGTGCGACGGTGCGTCATATGTGGTGGAAACCACCCGGTGTCGCGTTGTGAGCAGCGCCAAGGCAAGTGCTACAAGTGCGGGCAACTGGGGCACTTTATACGGAATTGCCCGGGAGGAGGAGCCTCACCTGCCCCATCCACTGCATCGGCGCCGGCGATTCCGGCCCACTATAGAAGAGTTCCACCGACGGCCGTGTCGGCGGGACGTGCGATGATGTTGCGCCAGCCCGAGATAGCGCGATCGGCCCCGAGCGGACGTGTATTTGCCGCTCAGGTTCAAGCCAAGGAGCCCGCGGTGGCGGAGGAGCATCGCCTTGTGGCAGGTATGGTTTTGATTAACGGAGTTCGCTCCAGGGCTATGTTTGATACTGGTGCCACACATTCGTTCATCAGTAGATCATTCGCACACATGCATGACATACTCATAGAGGCAAGTGACAAGTGGCGAGTTGAGGGCCCTGGGTCGACATTTAATACCTACACGGAATGCTCATCGTGTCTAGTACAAGTAGGCGACTGGATAATGCCCATTAGGATACTAGAGCTCAAGAATCTTAAAGAGTTCGATGTCATACTGGGCATAGACTCGCTCTCGAAGTATCACGCAACGATCGACTGCAAGAGCAGAGTGATTACATTTCGTGAGCTAGGACAGAAGGAGTTCACTTATCGGGCTTGTCAGAGCTTGTGCTTCGCCGCGACGGTGTCGGCGACGAGAGCAAGAAAGTTGGTCAACAGCGGTTGCGTAGCGTTCTTGGCAACTGTTGTAGAAGTGGATCGAGTAACTCCGACTCTGGAGGTGTTATCAGTGGTGCGGGAGTTCCTGGATGTGTTTCCCGCGGAGTTACCGGGGATACCGCCGGATCGGAAGATCTAGTTCGTCATAGACTTGATTCCCGGCACTGCGTCGATCTCGAACGCTCCATACCGAATGGCGCCGGCAGAACTGAAAGAGTTCAGGAGTCAGTTACAGGACCTTCTCGACAAGCAATTCATCCGACCAAGTGTATCACCGTGGGGAGCCCCGGTGTTATTTGCGCGGAAGAAGGACGGATCGTTACGACTCTGCGTAGATTATCGAGAGTTGAACAAAGTCATGATCAAGAATAAGTACCCACTCCCCCGAATCGATGATTTGTTCGACCAGTTGCAGGGGTCGTGTGTACTCGAAAATAGATTTGCAGTCCGACTATCACCAGTTAAAGATCAAGCCGGTGGATGTGCAGAAAACTGCGTTCTATACGCGATACGGGCACTATGAATTCACGGTCATGCCATTTGGACTCACGAAAGCTCTAGCGGCGTTCATGGACTTGATGAACTATGTCTTCAGAGAGTTCCTGGACCGATTTGTCGTGGTCTTCATAGACGACATATTGGTCTATTCTCGCAGTGACGAGGAACATGCCGAGCATTTGAGGATTGTGCTTCAAGTCCTTCAGGAGGAGAAGTTATATGCTAAGTTAACGAAGTGTGACTTCTGGCTCCAAGAGGTCGCATTTCTAGGGCATGTGATTTCTGCTGGTGGAGTTTCAGTAGACCCGAGGAAAGTTGAGGCAATCAAGGATTGGCTACGCCCAACGAACGTCACGGAAGTTAGAATCTTCGTGGGTTTGGCTGGCTACTATAGGCGGTTAGTGGAAGGCTTTTCAAAGATAGTAATTTCACTAACCCGTCTGACTCAGAAAGGCACTAAATTCGTTTGGAGCGAGGAGTGCGACCGGAGTTTTAAAGAGTTAAAGGAAAGGCTAACTTCGACTCCAGTACTCGCTTTACCAGTGCAGGGCGAAGATTTCGTGGTCTATAGCGACACTTCCTATCTAGGATTGGGGTGTATTTTGATGCAGGGTGGAAAAGTAATTGCTTATGCGTCCCGTCAGCTGAAGAACTATGAAAAGAACTATCCCATTCACGACTTGGAGCTAGCGGTGGTAATCTTTGACTTGAAGCTGTGGAGGCACTACCTGTACGGTGCCCATTGTGAGATTTATACCGACCACAAGAGCTTAAAATATCTGTTTACACAGAAAGAGCTCAACATGTGACAGCGACGGTGGTTAGAACTGCTAAAGGATTACGATGTGGATATCCTTTACCACCCGGGAAAAGCGAATGTGGTCGCGGATGCACTGAGCAGAAAGTCCGCAAAAAACCTCGCTATGTGGGTTACAAATCAAACACCCCTATGGCTGGACATGGAGCGAATGAACCTTGAGGTGGTTACTTCCGAGATTCTGGCTCAGATGATGGCACTCGTTGTCCAACCGACCTTGTTGGAGAGGATCAAGAATCTGCAACCCGCGGACCCAGAACTCCAAAAGGTGCGGCGCGACACTGAGAAGGGTCATGGCGGCGATTTCACGATAGACGCCGATGGTGCACTTCGATTCCGAAATCGATGGTGTGTGCTGAACAATAAGGAGATTCGAAGGTTAATCTTGCAAGAGGCACATTGGTCGCCTTATTGTGATCACCCGGGCGGCACCAAAATATATCAAGGATTGAAAACGCACTATTGGTGGCCTGGAATGAAGGGTGATGTTGGATGCTTCGTGGCGAAATGTTTAGTGTGCCAACAAGTGAAGACGGAGCGTCAATTTCGAGCGAGAAAACTACAAAGCCTACCAATCCCTGTTTAGAAATTGGAGGATATATTGATGGACTTCGTGGTAGGTTTGCCTCGCTCAATTGACGGCCATGATGCAATTTGGGTAATTGTGGACCGATTGACGAAGTCGGCTCACTTTTTGCCGATCCACATCACGTGGGCAGGTGACAAGTTGGCACAGGTATACCTTGACGAGATAGTTAGGTTACACGTGGTGCCGAAATCGGTCGTGTCAGATCGCGACCCCTGGTTTGCCTCACACTTCTGGAAGAGCCTGCAGGAAGCCCTTGTCACACGGCTCAATTTAGTACAACATTCCATCCTCAGACAGATGGGCAAATAAAAAGGACCATTCAAACTCTGGAGGATATGCTGCGGGCGTGTATCATCGACTATAAGGGGAGTTGGTGTGATCATTTGCCGATGGCCGAGTTCGCCTACAATAACAGTTATCATGTAAGTATAGAGATGGCACCGTTTGAGGCCCTCTACGGGCAAAAGTGTCGGTCTCCTATACACTGGAGCGATGTGGGTGAGCGTGCAGAGTTCGGCCCAGACGTGTTGCGAGAAGCGGAGGAGAAAGTCCGCCTTGCTCGTAAGCGATTGCTCATGGCGCAGTCGAGACAGAAAAGCTATGCTGATAGGCGCCGTTGAGACATAGAATTTGCGGTGGGTGACTGTGTATTCTTAAAAGTTTCGCCAATGCGGGGTGTGAAGCGGTTTGGAGTGCGGAGAAAGTTAAGTTCCCGGTACATTGGACCATATGAGATATTGGAGCGAGTTAGCACGGTGGCCTATCGACTTGCCTTGCCGCCGAAGCTCGCGGATGTATACAATGTGTTCCATGTCTCCAACCTTTGCAAGTACATTTATGACCCCGAGCACGCGATGCTATATGAGCCGCCAGAGCTCCAAGAAGACTTGAGCTACGAGGAGTTTCCGGTGATGGTTATCGCCCGAGAAGTGCGAAAGCTGCAAAATCGCGAGATTCCCTACGTGAAAATCCGGTGGAACAATTATGATGATCGCGAGGCCACCTGGGAACTCGAGGATCTGATGAGAAAGCATTATCTTCACTTGTTTGAGGAATAAGGTATAGAAACTGAGTTTAAATTAAGTTGAATGAGTTTCGAGGACGAAACTCCTTTTAAGAAGGGGAGGATGTAAGGAAGTGAATTCTCGAAATTCGAGAGTTGGACTTCATCCAAGATCGACTAATTGTCGAGTGGGTAGGCTTCGGAGGAGCTAAAGATATCCAAAACACAAAAAGTGCTTTGGAGTCGAGTCCGCGGGAGCAAATGATGCAAAATCTGCACTTGGCAGATTCTGCCCTTGGGGACCGGTCCCTGGCGGCGGGGACCGGTTCCCGTAAGCAGGAATTATGGCAGAGGGGAGGTCTGCACAAAACTGCTGTCGGGGTCCGGTCCCTGGTAGGAGGGATCGGTTCTCGTAGCTGAGGGTTGCGGCAGGCGCCCGATGCAACCTGTCTCTCGAGTAAGGACCGGTTCCCGTACGCGTGTTACGGGGAATTGCTCTCGGGACCGGTCCTCCCGTTGAGGGACTGGTCCCTCCGCGTGAAAATTGCCCAGGCAGGGCAGGTTTAGAGAAGTAAAGTAGAGGGGCTTTTATGCAAAATGCCATAAGTTGAGGGGTATAGAGGGGCTGAGCCTTCTCATCTCTCTCATTCTCACCCTCACTCTCACATTCTCTTTCTCTCACTAAACTCTTTCTCTCTCTCCCTCTCTTGAGCAAGGTAGAAGGAGAAGAAGAAGAGGAAGAAGAAAAAGAAAAGAAAGGTGGAGAAGAAGAAGCAGATATGGGAGAAGGCCTTTGTAACATACCGAAACTTCAGTAGAAAATATTGGACTTTAGTCAAATTGACTAAAGCGTGCGAATGAAATGGTTGGACGAGTTCTATTTAACATTCCAACAAGGTTGGAAGGATTAAAAGTGAGCTTAAAAAGAATTGGAAAGGTTTTAGCGTTATTCGGCGCGAAATAGAATCGAAACGGAGCCAAAAACCAAGTCTGGGCAAAGTGTACCGGTACAACCATCGAGTTGTAATCGGTACAGCAATGTGTACCGGTACAGCATTGAAAGTGTACCGGTACAAATGCTACGAAACCAAGAAGCAGCTCTCGGATTTTGTCTCTGCGCAGTCGTGTTACCGGTGACACGAGGAAGTGTACCGGTACACTTTGGGCTTGTGACATATCAGATTTTGATATAAAAGTAAAAAATAAATAAAAATAGTGTGAGATACTATTTTTATTAGATTTAGTGGAGTAAAATATAAGTCAGAAATGACTCGTGCCGAAATCGGAACGAAAACAGAAGATTTAGAATTTTTTATGAGAGATGGGACTGATATTTTAGCAGAAAATGCACAGTGTCAGAAAATTATGAAAACTGGAGAATATGTCAGAATTATTTTTATGAGGCTAGATTTAAAGTTTCATGCCATTCTGACACCCGGAAGGTGGAAATAAAATCCGACTGCATTTTGCTAGAGATTACAGTTCGGTAGAGCTTTTGGTAACTAAACGTGGTCGAAACTGAAAACTTAAGATATATTCTTTCTTAATAAGAAAAATCGAGCCTGACTGTCAAATTTGAGCGCAAACGGACGTTCAGAAGGTCTCCAATGTGTACGAACTGCTAAACTGAGCAGCTAAACTGAAAATAAGCTATAGTTGGGGGAGGGGGAGGGGGAGGGGTAGGGGGGGGGGGGGGGGCTATTTGTGTAACAAATGCCATCTCCCCCGTTTGTGCGGTTCAACCCGAGAGAGAGAGACAGGAGAGTCTTTATCTCTTTCTCTCTTTTCTTCTAGCTCACCACCCTCTCTCCTTCTCTTGTAATCTCTCCACCAAAGAGGAATTGGAGAGAAAATTGGAGAAGAAGCTTGATGGAGAAGATGGCTTGGAGTTGAGCTACTACTTCTTCTTCATTGGCCCAAGTAAGGTAAGTTTCAAACCCTTTAATGGTGAAACCTTAGAATTCAGTTTAATTGCCCTAAGAATGATTTTAGATGAATCTCTAGATGAAATCATGCTTGTTAACGCTTGATTTAAATGGGTTTAGAGTATATGTTGTTATAGTGCACTATTAGGGCTCCAAATTGAGGCTTTTGTCATAGAGGGGTTTGAATATAAATTAACCTTGTAGAAACCAAATTGGTAGGTTTTCTGACGCGTTGGCGAAGTCGGTTCGGCTATTCGTCCAGCCGGTGCGAAGATATTAAAGAAACGAACGTTTCAGCTTCGTTTCCGCCTTGAGGGCCGAGGCGACGTCCTAAAGTCATTAAAACGGAATCGTGGGCTCGTGGCAACTAACCATAGGCCTTTAATTTTCGGATCGTGGATTGGAGGCCGTCCGGGTGGTCGCGCGAGAGTTCGGGCCAAACCGGGTCACGGGTGCCGCGAGAGGCCGATTGCAAGTGACTACGAGCAATCGGAGTGCGAATTAAGGTGGGTTGTGTTTACCGATGCGACTAGATCGCCGTTATGTCAAGAGTAATGTGGTTTCATATTGATGCATGTAAATGCTAAGTGGATGCATGTAGTAAATGCTAAAGAGAATGCATGCTAATGACATAAAGTAGAAATACAAAAGAGAATGCATAAATGACATGGTATAGAAATGCTAAATAAATGCATTGATTAATGCTAGTTGAATGCATGTTGCATGTTATAAGAATGCCAAGTAAATACATGATAAGCATGTGGTTAATGCTAAGAAAATAAATGATGACATGACGAGAATGCTAAGTAAAGGTAAGTTGACATATATAGAACTATGTTAAATGACATGTGCATGTGGACATATATATATATAGATCGAGTGGTATTGAACCTAGTGTCAAGAACATAGGTTGAGTAAGAGTAATATTGAACCTAGTGTTAATAAACATAGGTTGAACAAGTGTGGCATCGAACCTAGTGTTAATAAACATAGGTTGAACAAGTGTGGCATCGAACCTAGTGTTAATAAACATAGGTCGTACAAGAGTGGCATCAAACCTAATGTTAGAGAATATAGGTTGAGAGTAAACTTAGAGTTAAGTCAACCTAGGTTGTGAGATAAAGATAGCGAACCTAGAGTTAAAGTAACTTAGGTTATGTGATAAAAGTGTTAAACCTAGAGTCAAGTGGACCTATGATGGAAAGGACATTGGGTCTAGATAGGTCGATACTATAGGGTTAAGACCAACCCTTGAGTTATGTGAAATGGATTCCGAAATCCCAGAGCTTATGGAACACCCAAAGTGGTGTTGGGCGTGTGCGACGATTTCACCGTCCGGGCTATACCATCGACGTGGCGTGTGCGACGATTTTGCCGCCGGATGGGTGAGACGAATTGTGGTTTATACCGGCCGAGCCAGATTGTGGATCATACCGCTGGTTGACTCGAACCGTCGACGTGGCGTGTGCGACGATTTCGCCACCGGGTGGCTAGGTCATAGAGCGCGGTGAGCTGTGGTTGGCTGAGGTGCATGTGAGAGTTCCTTCACCTCGAGCCGGCAGAGTGCTGATTATCCGCAGTTGATTGACTCAAGACCGAGTCGGGTGGCATAGAGGACTAAGGTACGAGTAACCTTAGAATAGAATGGCCGATAAGTAAGTTGTAAGAATAAAGAATAGCTAAAGAATAAAGAATATCTAAGAATAAGGAAAGAGTTGCAAGTAGTAAAGAATGGCTAGCAATAAAGAATGAAAACGATAGAAAGTAAAATCATTTATTCTACTTGCATAGTTGCATAGTTTCATATTGCATATCGTGAGGCATGACATGTAGTTCAATATCGAGTAAATGTATAAATATCTGTTATATGTTATTGGACTAACCTGTAGCAGTGTCTCATTAGACCTATTGGTTGAGCTTTTTCCTTGGGTGGCCGTACCCACTAGGAACCATGGAGTTGGTTCTCACCCCACGTTGTTTTGGGGTATTTCAGGTTCGCACGTGAGCGGCGCGCAGTTTCGCGGACGAAACTCCTTTTTAGGAGGGGTGAATGTAACGTACTAGACTTTTGCAAATTGCGAGGTTCGAGTGATTGGTTGTGCTCTGAGTTTTTTCAGACTTTCTGGTGGGTCGTTCACAGTGTTCCGACCTATGGCTCGTATCCCGAGGATTGAGGTTTGAAGCCTAGCACCAAAACCCGAAAAAGATCGGATTTTTGGTTAGCTCTCGGGTAGCCTTCAGAGGGCTGTATACCGGTACGGGGTGATGGCTGTACCGGTACAGCCATCAACATTGGTTGCTTCTCAGCCAATCCGAGGCTCGGGTTTGGCTATTTCGTGGGATGTGTACCGGTACGTGAGCCCGTGTACTGGTACGCAGTGGCAGTTTTCAGCAGTTTGAACTGCAGGGGTGTTTTTGCTATTGTAGCATCTCTATAATACCACCCACACCCCTTTGCTGGTCTCCTGAGCTGGGAAACATAGGAGGACAAGGTGGGGAGCCCTTCTCTTCTCCTCTTTTGATTTTCTTCCCTTTTTGCTTGGATTTTGAAGGTTTAATCTCTCTCCTTTTCCCTCTTGGTGCACTTCCACCTTAGGAGAAGCTTAGGAGCTTGGAGTTAAGCTTGTTGGAGGTGAATCTTCGACCCTTGTGAATTTTGAACCTTGTTTGAGGCTTCATGAGAGATTAGTTCCATGCTATTTCCCTTTTTATCATGATTTTCATGATTTTTGTAAACAAACCCTAGAAATGAGGATTTAGGATTTGTTTTGGGGATTTTTGATCTAGGACTTTTGGAGCTCAATCGATTGGTTTAGAACCTTCCTCTAGGTTGGTTTTGCAGGGATCTAGCTCCCATTTGGAGCTTGAGAGGGGTTTTCTACACTTAGGTGAGATTTTGCCCTTATCTTGAGTTTGTTAATGTTTGAGTTTTGGGTTGTTCGTTTCGTTTGGATAACCCTCTTTTTGATGCTTCTAGGGTACTAGGAGGCTTGTGGGCACCTCCGTTCGGCGAAACGAAGGTTTCGATTTTGGTGGGTTTGGCCTCACCTAGATGAGATAAACTTCTCATATGAGGGTTTTTATTTATCGTAAAGTGAAAATGCATACATATTCTTACTAGATAGAATATTTGAGAATTTTAGAATGCTTAAAATGTTCATGTTATATACAATGCATATTTGACCTCTATATAGTAGAGAGTTTTCATGTTGGGCTAGGGGCCTATGGTTAGCATTCTTACAGTTGATTGGGATCATATTGCATATGGTGCATATGGCATATAGATTACACTCTTGGACTTAGAACGCATGCTTGACATGGTTGGACTTATCGACATTAAGTGACATAGGCTAGAGTGTATACAAATAGTAAGCTAATGTCATAAAGCGGCATTAGGCTTGGACTAGATATGGACTTAGCAAGCTAATGTCATAAAGCGGCATTAGACTTGATGGATATGTAAATTGCATGTGCATGTTATTATTATGAGAATTATGCCAAGTTGATAGTTGCATTGGAAAGAACATACATGTAGCAATACGAGAACACGCTAGAGAGCATGTGTGTTAATCTATTATTGATAAAACAAGCTACCGTCATAAAGAGACCTAAAATGTGAAGTGTGCTTAGTTTATAGCAATGTTTAAGTGTCATAAAGAGGTACTAAACATAGTGAATGTGGGAACTTCACCCTGAGATTTGGACTTAGTAAAGCTAAGGTCAGTGACATCGAAATTATTGAACGGTTAAACCTTCACATTGAGACATTGAACTAGATCTTCGAGATGCTAGTGACTTTTACCATGTTAGAGACATGATGACTGTTGGGTGGCTATTACCATGTTAGAGACATGACGATTGGACTATTGAGGTATTGACCATGCTTGCTTGCCATTTGTGCTCATTCGTACATGCTTGTGATGGTCGCTCCCTACAAGCCGGCACTCAGGAGTTAGCTTACGCGACTTATGTTCACTCGTGCGGTATTGAGAAGCTTACGGGGTCGAGTGGGACAGACACATTTCAAGAGCAGGAATGTTGGGCTACCACAGGCACTTAGGCGGCACAAGCCGGACTACACCTGTGTAGATCCTGATTTAGATTGAACCAGAATATTAAACAACAAGTTGACATTCGCTACTAGCTAGGTTATAGTAGTTGGAATCTTGATATGCTATGGCATAGAGTTGGGCATTGAGTTATATAGTATACTTGACGGTATCGTTTATTGCATTGTAGTATACTTGGTTGCCATGATGCTACATACTAGATATGTAGTTGGCTTTGGGACATTTATCATCCTTCATAGTATTACTTGTTGCATCATAGCATACTTGTTTAAGTATTGGCATACTGGATCATGTAGAGTAGATGTACTCCATGTTGGCATTCTATGTACTTGTGGCATAGTAGAGTAGCATTTTATTATTATGCTTTATTTACCGCAGTTAATTTATGTTATCCTTATCTGCTCTCTTTTGGGCCTAGTGGTGCAGTTGGTGCAGGTCAGTAATTGCCCACTAGGAACTATAAATTATAGTTCTCATGCCCCCTATTTTATATTTTTTTTCAGAGCCTTCCACTTCTGGAGGGGCTCGGGATCGCGGGAAAGGTTTCGCCTTGAGCTAGCTAGCGAGAGATTTGGCGATAGGTGGTCTACCTCTCTTTTGTTTTTCTTTGGAGAGGTTGTGAGAGTTTTGTACCTTATTATAGAGACCACCCTACTGTTGTACCTTGAGACTTATGATGTACTAGTTTTATTATGTTCTAGTGGTTTAGTCTTTTTTTCTTTCCTTTTATTTCTGCTTGTCGATAGAACTTAGCAGCATACTTGCTCTGATATCATTAGTTATTGTTTATTTTATCTTTCATATCACTTTGTTGTAGACGCTTTATATGTGCAGGTATATGGCGGGACTGGGCACGCACCGGGCAGGGCCTATGCCGGGTCCCGGGGCGTGACAGATTAATTTGGTATCAGAGCCTAGGGTTGAGTCTTAGTGGACCTAGCGAACCTTAGGCTGGTTGGACTATAGGAAATAGGCTCGTGAGAGACGATGTCTAATTGAATTGTTAGCGAAAGTATTTCGATTGGGTTTGATGATAACTCTAAAAAGTTAGAGTTCGATCGAAGTGTATGGCTTCTAACTTCGCGGAGGGTTACGTTGGCGGCCGACAACGTAACATCGGGAGTTAGTAGTTGGGACACTTCCTTACTTTCGCATGATTTGGGATATTGGTATTTGAGCGGGGTTGCGATAGCGTTGGTTGTATTAACTTGCGCTTTTATGATGTTGTAGTGACGATGCCGACTACACGCTCTAAGTCTGTTAGAGCGGGCGATGCGGCGACTTTTGAGGAAGCGAAGACATCCGCTACCTCCGGGTCCGGTGAGGTCCGTGAGTTGAGGAGCCAACTTGCCACCTTCACTGATTTGGTGACGCAGCAGGTGGCGGCGGCTCAGCAGCAGGCGGATTCGGCACGCCGGTAGGAGGCACGAATGCAGCGCCTGGAGGATCTTCTATTACAGCAGGCAGCTGCCAGGGAGGCTCAGGTCTCGGTACTACCCGCGCCAGTGGAGACAGTTGCGCCAGGGGGGTCGCCCTCTGTACTCGACACTTCGCAGACGACACTTACGGTAGCCCCTCGGGAGGAGGTATTGGGAGCACCACCAGTTCAGGTGCCTGTGGCAGCGGCGACTTTTCCCTTGATGGTTGAAAGACCGGAGCGGCA